>NC_081842.1:154685680-154985680 GCF_963259705.1 Myotis daubentonii
TGAAACCAACCAATCAGAACCAAATCTGGGTGCTGTGGGGAGCCAATGGCTGCCTAGGAGGCAGAGCTTTGACGCTGGCATAGAAACCAACCAATCAGAACCAAATTGGCCAGCAGAGGAGGGCATTTGGGGTGAGGTCAGTCCTGCAGGGGAGGGCAGTTGGGGAGAGATCAGGCCAGCAGGGGAGGGCAGTTAGGGCAACCAGGCTGGGAGGGGAGGGCAGTTAGGGGTGATCAGGCTGACAGGAAGGTGAGCAGTTAGGAGCCAGCAGTCCCAGATTACAAGAGAAACGTACAACTGCCAGTTTAGGCCAGATCTCTGTGGTTTAGGCAGTCAGACATCCCCCAAGGGGTCCCCAGTTGGAGAGGGTACAGGTTGGGCTGAGGGACCCCCCCCTCCGTGCATGAATTTCGTGCACTGGGCCTCTAGAGAGAGAGAGAGAGAGAGAGAGAGAGAGAGAGAGAGAGAGTGTATGTGTGTGTGTGTGTGTGTGTGTGTGTGTAATTTAAATATATATATATATATAAATTAGAGGCCTGATGCATGAATTCGTGCACCAGTGGGGTCCCTTGGCCTGGCCTGTGGGATTGAGCTGAAACCGGCTCTCCAACATCCCCCGAGGAGTCCCAGATTTCGAGAGGGCTCATGCCAGGCTGAGGGACCCCACCGGTGCATGATCAGGGCTGGGGAAGGACGCGGGAGGTTGGCCAGCCAGGGAGGGGCCATGGGAGGGCTCCAGGGCATGTCCAGCCCATCTTGCTCAGTCTTGATCAGCTGGACCTCAGCAGCAAGCTAACCTACCTGTCAGAAAGTCTGTCCCCTGGTGGTCAGTGCATATCATAGCGACTAGTCAACCAGTCGACTGTCTGCACCCTGGTGGTCAGTGATTAAAGGTAATATGCAAATTGACCATCACACCCTCGCATGAGATGGCCGCCCCCATGTGGTCACAAGATGGCTGGCAGGGGAGGGCAGTTATGGGTGACCAGGGCAGCAGGCGAGGACAGTTAGGGGAGACCAGGCCTGCAGGGGAGGGCAGTTGGGGGTAACCAGGCTGGCAGGGGAGGGCAGTTTGGGGTGATCGGGCTGGCAGGGGAGCAGTTAGACGTCGATCAGGCTGGCAGGGGAGTGGTTAGGGGCTATCAGGCTGGCAGGCAGAAGCGGTTAGGGGCAATCAGGCAGGCGAGCAGTTGGGAGCCAACAGTCCTGGACTGTGAGAGGGATGTCCGACTGCCGGTTTAGGACCAATCCCTAAACTGGCAGTCGGACATCCCTCGAGGGGTCCCAGATTGGAAAGGGTGCAGGCTGGGCTGAAGGACACTCCCACATGCACAAATTTCGTGCACCAAGCCTCTAGTCTAAAAATAATGGGCCAGTATTGCTTTTAGCCCTAGGGAAAGAAAGCCAGTATCAGTCACAGGCTGATCCACTCAAAGTACCTGCTATTTAGAAATTCTTTTAAAAATATGTTGTTATCCTCTCAGAATCAGACTCTGCAAAAGTGTGTATATGTGTGTTTACCCAATATATAGATGTCCACTGTTTAAGTATTCAAAATGTATGGTTCTAATCCATTTTCTAATTTTTCCACACTTTATTTACAAGATGGTAAACAACACAATGTTGTCAGTTTCTTGTGTAAGAATAGAGAGCACAAGCTCTTAAAATTTTTTTTTCCCCAAACTGAGTATGCCAACCATGACAGGAAAAGTGGTATTTGTGAGAATGTTCTACAATGGATATTCAAAATATGGTTTAAAGACAGTGGAATTATTTCTTCCTCTAATAAAGTCTTTTGTAAATAAATCAAATAAATTAAAAAACAAAAATGTGGAAGTGCCGTGACCTGAGGGTGATTCGAGCCCAGTAGGCTTTTACCCAGGCTCTCATAGTTGGCCCAGACACACCTGTGTGGGCCTCTGAGCTTTCTGATTCACTTTTTAGAAATCACTGCTCATATTACCTCAGCTGGGGGTTTCAATTTGAAGTTCTCCTGACAGGAAAATCACTTGCCTAGTAGAGACATCTGAATGATCTACTGAAAGTAGTTATTCTTGATTGTTATCCTCTATTGTTTGTTCCTTCAAAGGAATCTTAGACCTAAGAAGCGGGAGGGAGATAACAATTAATGCCACAATACGTCCAGATATCTAAAGCAGTATTTTTTAAAAAAAGATTTTTATTTATTTCAAAGAGAAAGGGAGAGGGAGAGAGAAATAGAGACATCAATGATGAGAGATAATCATTGATCAGCTGCCTCCTGCACGCCCCTCCCCCCATTATTGGGGATCAAGCCTGCAACTTGGGCAAGTGCCCTGACCAGGAATCGAACCTCAATTTCCTGGTCCATAGGTCAATGCTCAACCATTGAGCCACGCCGGCCAGGCTAAGGCAATATTTCTTAACATTTCAAAAACTTATGTCCTACTCTGATAAACATTAAAAAAAAAACAAAAAAAAACCCCTACCATCCTTCTCAATTAATGATATGTAACTTTGATCTCTACCAGTTATTAAAGTTTAGCTATGTGAATTATATTACAAGACAGGATCTTTTTATTTTCATTTTCTCAGTATAAAATCATGCTATTGTGTTAAAAATGGTTTTTCTAATTATATTAGCACCTATTTTGATCAACCTCTGGGACAGAGGTGGGCAACCCCTGGCACGTGTGCCAAACATGGCACGCCAGTAACTTTTGCTGGCACGCGAAACCCTCTCTTATAATCTCCTATTTATAATTTTTTTCTTAATATCGACTTTTTTATTTTTCAGATAAATTCAGTGTAGGTGCATCTTAGATAAATAAATAATTTTACATAACATGTATACATTAAAAAATAAATGTATTTTTCATCATCATATACTGTGTTTTTGTCACTCGAATGAATTTTATTATTTCTTCAAGGTTCTTCACATACGTATACCTTAAGAGATATCAATGTCCTAACTGGTTTGGCTCAGTGGATAGAGCATCGGCCTGTGGACTCAAGGGTCCCAGGTTCGATTCCGGTCAAGGGCATGTACCTTGATTGTGCGCACATACCCAGTAGGGAGTGTGCAGGAGGCAGCTGATTGACGTTTCTCTCTAATTGATGTTTCTAACTCTCTATCCCTCTCCCTTCCTCTCTGTAAAAAATCAATAAAATGTATTTTTTTAAATAAAGAGATATCAAGTAGGCGTAACATGTTCTCAAAAAATTAGGGTTGGCACGCAGTAGAATTTTGAGTCAGAGATTTTGCTGGTTTTGGCACACACTCACAAAAAGGTTGCCCACCCCTGCTCTAGGATATGATTCTAGTTGAGAGAGAATGATCTTAAAGTTCTATATCCTAGTTCTCATTCAGGTTTCAAAAATCATACCTTTTTCCTATAATTTCAAACATGTTGTCTACTGTATTCTTCCCTCCCACTGCTCAGTAGTAAAGTGATTCAATTTTAGTGATTATCTTACAAATCTCCAAGACGTTGAGTAAGCTACAATATAAAACCACAATAATTTAATTATGCAATTGCACTTATTGATAAAAGAAAGTGGACACTAAATGAAGTGTGTGGAAGCCGCACACAAGAATAAATGTTAGTTAGAATTCCAACTGGAGAAAAGGGTTAATGGGTTAATACTGCTTACACAGTGCTTGGCATGTGTAAATTGACATGGCATTCCAACAGTATTCTGTAACCAAAAATCTGTACTGCTCTCAACTAGAATTAATCTTCCTCATTTTCATGGCTGGTAAAAATATAAAGCAAAATAATTCTATACACATTTCAAATGTATATAACATTGTTGTGGAGGGTTCATTATGATTAATGTAAATCAGAAAATCAAGTTGACTTTAATTTCAATATTAAAAATAAACACATTAAGAAGTGGGTTTCATTACATTTAAAAATATTGTAATTAAGAGTTTTCTGATCTTTATGCAACTATTACCTTTTTTCTGTTAGGCTGGTAATCGAAGACCCCAATTTTATTTTGCCATTCATCCAGAGGTTGCAGTGCAGACTTCACACATCTAACACTGCTAAATGTTCCCTAAACTACACCCCTGAAATGCCAGTGAAAGTAGGGCAGACAATTTAAACCTCGGAATTGATGATATGAAAAAATAGTTCAAAAAGAAGTTCTACGAAACTGCCAATAAGTTTTGTTTTTTATTTAATAAGATAGTCCTTATTTAACAAAAACTGGAACCAAACTATAGATTTTGAATAATTTTATAAAATGCTTGCTTGGGATATTTGTTTTAATAATGTAAAACCTTAGCTCCTCAAATAAAGGTATTAAAATATTAAGACAATTTACTAACATTTATTTAACTTCCAAAAATCACTAGAGTGCTGTTGTGTGAACCAATTCATATAATTCCCCCAATGCCTGCCCTTACGCAAAAGAAACAGTGTTTTGAAAGTATGGTCCTACCATATATTTACAAAAGCTGTGTGCTAAAGCATGCTTTCAAAACAATTACAAGTATTCCTCATTAGAAGACAACATATCTCAGTGAAAGCAAAGGATTCACTGGAAACTGTATAAGTAACCAAAATTTAATGGAGATCTGTAATTATAACATAGCTGTGTGTCTTAATCAGATTAGCACATCTGGTATGAATCCCAGTATCAGGAAAAAAACTACTTCCCTCAAAAATACCTAACTATTCTTGCCCTGGCTGAGTAGCTCAGTTGATAGGTTTTGGGTTTGATCACCAGTCAGGGCATGTACGGGAGGCAACTAATGGATGTTTCTCTCTCACCTCAATGTTTCTCTCCCTCTCCTCCCCATTCCTCTGTGTCTCATAACAATGTATGAGGATGTCTGATTTCCCATTGAAACAGTTCGTTGTAAATATTTTAAATCTTCTAAATAAGATAGGTTTTAAAAATGTAATTTAGGGTTAATTTGCATTTTGTTTTTAATATGAAGAAAATTTATCTTTAAAAAATAAAAATATCAATTTTTCCACTTAATAAAACTAGTCAATTGTTTGTCAAATTAAAATTACCTCTATCAAAATAGACCTAGTGACTTCAGTCATTCTACTACTTTTCCTTTCTAATCTCTCAAAATAAATTTGGAAATCCTGTGCCAAAACAGCATACCTCATCCCTTCATTCACATACCAGTAAATTATCTCAAAGTACAAAACTGTCACCAAACCGTTCTGTGATCTTGAAGATGGTATAGTATAAGAAGCAGTACATTTTCTAATTGGCATGAAATAAATGAGAACAAAACTTTGTGTTGAAATATAGTCAGAGATGGTCAATCTGTGATATCAACATCTGTACAAAAATAATATTGTTGATTACCATTACCTGGTAAGCTTTAATTTTTGTTTGAAAGATATGAATTTGACAAGCTGAGTACCCTAACTTAAAAGGCTATGTACCATTCTTCATTTTATCCCAAAAAGGGATTCACTGAAGAAGATGAAACCTTTGTAGGAAATGCAATTATTGGCTAAGAGGAGGAATGAGTATCATGTGGTCCACGAACAAGATCTAAACTGTGTACCTCTTGCAAATTCAAAACAAGTATGCGGAGGGCTGGTGGGCTTGGCCTGCATCTCCCTATATCATTTGTACTAGTATGTAATGAAAGAGATGATACTAAAGACAAATCAATGGAAATCTTCAGGTAAACACTTTCCACTAAATCCCTTAAATTACCCCTTCTAACTAGTTTCCTAGCCAGTACCAGAGGTAGGGGAAAAGGTTATCCTAAATGGGAGGGAAGGTGTACCTAGGAAACAAAGACAGTAACTGTAGAAGGAAAGGACTCAGTGTATCTTTATAGAACAACTAGGGGCCCGGTGCACGAAATTCGTGCACTGGGTGTGTGTGTGGGGGGGGGGGGGGGGAGTGCCCCTCAGCCTAGCCTGCCCCCTCTCACATACTGGGAAGCCCTCAGGCGTTGACCCCCATCACCCTCCAATCGCAGGATCGGCCCCTTGCCCAGGCCTGACGCCCCTGGCCTAGGCGTCCGGCCCGGGCAGCGGGGACCTGCAGTGGCAGCGGGGGGTGCCGCGATCGCGCAGGCTCCGCCCCTGCCCCTGCAGGAAGCCTCTGGCTGAGGCGTCCGGCCCGGGCAGCGGGGACCCACAGCTGCAGCGGCCCCGCGATCGTGGGCTTCGCTTTAGGCCCAGGCAAGGGACCCCTAGCTCCCGGGACTGCCAGCTTCGACCATGCCCAGCTCCCATCGCTGGCTCCACCCCTACTTCCTGCTATCACTGGCCAGGGTGGAAAAGGCACCTGATTCTCTGATCATGGCTGGGGGGCAGGGCAAAGGCGGCCCCAGGGCCGCCTTTGCCCTGCCCCCCAGCTCTTAGCTCCCCCCTGGATTTCCGATCACTGTCAGTGGCAGGGGGCTTCTTCCTGCTTTCCCTTTCGCCTCCCTGCATTGTGCCTACATATGCAAATTAACCGCCATCTTGTTGGCAGTTAACTGCCAATCTTAGTTGGCAGTTAATTTGCATATAGCCCTGATTAGCCAATGAAAAGGGTATCGTCGTACGCCAATTACCATTTTTCTCTTTTATTAGTATAGATGCTTAAAACTGCTAAACATCTCATTATAGGCTGAACTGTATTTACCCAAATATATATATTTGGTTTTAATCCCACCTCCTGGCCAAAGCTCCTAAAACTACTATAATTTCCTAAGTGTAAAGAATGAAAGGAACATTTTTTTGTTATAATATTTGGTCTTTTGTCCTCTGTTTCTGAAATAACTCCAGAATCATAAAGAAAAAATTTGTCTTATGTTATTCTCATAACAAGCCCCTTGTAATCACATCTAAATTTATGTTAATGCAGTGACTTTTAGAAATCAGCTAGGTAGCCTCAGGATGAGGGTTGGTTATCAGGGGAACCAACCACGTGATTAGAAGGTTGGAAGTTTCAGCTTAGCCCCTACCCACTAGGAAAAAGGAGAAAGATTTGAAGGTTGAGTCAGTCATCAGTGGCCAGTGATTTGATCAAGCAAATCTTCATAATGCACCCTCTATTAAAAAACAACAACAACAACACACACACACACACACACACACACACACACACACACACACAACACAAAAACCCATAACCAAAGGGGTTTTGGGAAGCTGCTGTACTGATGAACACATCAAGGTTCCGGGAGGATGGCATAACTGTGTAACGGGGAATGAATACCCTATACCCGTGGTCGGCAAACCATGGCTCACGAGCCACATGCGGCTCTTTGGCCCCTTGAGTGTGGCTCTTCCACAAAATACCACGTTTGGGCGTGCACGTACAGTGCAATTGAAACTTCATGGCCCATGCGCAGAAGTCGGTATTTTGTGGAAGAGCCAGTATTTTGTGGAAGAGCCACACTCAAGGGACCAAAGAGCCGCATGTGGCTCGCGAGCTGCGGTTTGCCGAGCCGCAGTTTGACAACCACTGCCCTATACTATTTATATTAGTCTAACTAACTTTAGAATAGAATTAAAATAAGAATGTACTAACAAAGCAATTCATATTAATCTAGATGGATATTAAACCCAGCTTGTTACTCTAACCTGATATTGTTCTCTCAAAATTAGAGCTTATATGTTAAAAGTTTTTTTTCTAAGTATAGTTTCCTAGAATCAGCAGTTTCAGTTCCTGTGTGAACCTAAGGAGCAGCCTGACCTTCAAAGCCCTGGCTAACACTGACTGCCCAGACACAGGAATCCAGATGGCCAACTCAAGGACACTGACCATGAAAATCCCTATCGGGACCAGCAAGGACACCACCTGCATGTCCACAGCCCCTCCCCTGATATCTTTGTTCTACTTTTCCTCTCCCTCACCCTCTTTTTTTTTAATTATTATTTTTTAATATTTTTTTAATTGATTTCAGAGAGGAAAGGAGAGGGAGAGAGAGAAAAACATCAATGATGAGAGAGAATCATGGATCAGCTGCCTCCTGCATGTCCCCTACTGGGGCTTGAGCCCACAACCCGGGCATGTGCCCTGACCCGGAATCGAACCATGATCTCCTCGTTCATAGCTCAATGCTCAACCACTGAGCCATGCTGGCCGGGCTTCCCTCTTCCTCTTTATAAAAACCTCTGCCTGCACTGATTAGTTAAGATGGGTTTTTGAGGACATGAGTCCCCATCTTCTCAAGTTGCTGGCACTTAAACAAACCACTTTCCTTCTCACCAGCACCTGTCTCACAAATTTGGCTTTCACTGCAGCAGGCAGTTGAACTTGGGTTCAGTTTCACCTGGAGAGGGCATGGAAGTTCCAAACCTCTTTCCCATACCTTGTCCTATGCATCTCTTCCATCTGACTGTTCCTGAATTGTATCCTTTTATAATAAATCAGTAATCTATTAGGTAAACCTTTTCTGAGTTCTGTGAGCTATTCTAGCAAATTATCTAACCTGAGGAGGGGTTGTGAGAATCTCTAATTTATAGCTGGTGTGTCAGAAGCACAGGTGACAACCTGAACTTGCAATTGACATCTGGGGGAGGGGGTAGAGTAGACTTGTGGGACTGAGTCCTTAACCTGTGGGTTCTGATGTTAATTCCAGATAAATTAGTGTCATAATTGAATTTTACAACACCCAGTTGGTGTCTGCAGGTTAGAAAATTGGTTGTTGTAGTAAAACTCAAACATTTGGTATTTGCAATGTAGTAGACTTACCGAAAGCTGAAGAGTTGTCCCTTAACAGCCTTCAAATTTATATGCTGAAGTCCTAATATCCAGTACCCTGGAATGGGACTGGATTTGAAGGTTAAAATAAAGTCATATGGGTGGGCCCCTATCCAATTTGACTGATGTCTTTATAAGAAGAGGTCAGGACAGACCAGTGCTATGTGAAAACAGAGGGAGAAGACAGCCATGTACATGCCAAGATGAGAGGCCTCACGAAAAAAAACACAACTATCCTGCCAATACTTTGATCTCAGACTTCTAACCTCCAGAACAGTAAGAAAAATAAATTTCTATTATTAAAGCCAACCAATCTGTGTACTTTGTTATGGCAGCCCTAGCAAAATAATACAGACCCAAAGAAAAGGAACAATAAGAACAATTAATCAAATTAATACCTAATGCACAGCCAACATGTCTCAGTGGTTGAGCAATGACCTATGAACCAGAAGGTCAGGGTTTGATTCACGGTCAGGGCACATGCCCAGGTTGTGGGCTCGATCCCCAGTGTAGGGTGTGCAGGAGGTAATCAATCAATGATTCTCTCTCATCATTGACATTTCTATCTTTCTCCCCCTCTCCCTTCCTCTCTGAAATCAATATATATATATATGTTTTAAAATTAAGACCTACATATATCTCAAATCTGTTTGAAATTCAGGAAACACAGTATGACTTTGTGATTAAGAATGCAGTAGAGCCTTGATGGAGGGAAGTGTGGTTTTCCTGATTCTCTTTAGTACTGCATGTAGAGTAGAAAACAGATAAGTAAATGACCAGAGAGCAGCTGAATTCCGAGATGCATTTGTAAAAGAGACAAATACACAACGTGGGAAATAACTCAACACTTTATGACACTCCAGGGACCATCATTTTTAACTTTCTCCAACTCTTCTACCGCTTAACTTTAGAGCCAAAGAGATTTGAAATGGCTAGAGGTCCATGTGATAAGGATAATTAATGTCAGCATGTCTCCAAAAATAAAATTTAGCAAAAATCATATTGCCACATAATAATTTTAAAAAAACTGAAAATAACAACCCTATCCCATTCCCAGAGTTAAGCCACACAAAATAATGAAAGATATGCTCAATGGTAATAGAAAAAAAATTAAAGGATATTGAAATTGACTTATACAATCTCCCCACCTGCCCTGCTTCCATTATTAGTATACATATGAGCAAAACTAATCAATTTCTATGGGAGTCAGAAAAAATTTTTATTGTCGACAGCACAAACACACACTGTAAAACAGATGCCGTCATCAAATTGTAGTACTCAGTTACTCTACTTTGAAATTAAGTGAAGTACTTGTTTAAAAATGTCTTCTCATTAGAATATACAATGATCATTTTAAATTCTATCAGCTGTAATAGGATATTTCTATCGCACTGCAATCTGGACTGCGCCATAAACACTATTGTATTTGAACAGATGGAAATCATAAAGTGATATTTAGCTACAGATTTCCTGTCATAGAGTTTTACAAACTGAAAAAGGAGAAATCAACATTTGCAATCAACTAAATTCAAAATACTATCTAGTAAGCTAAAGTGATGCTAATGTGACATAGGAATATAAATGCCTTCACTTTAATATACTGTGGCTTTCAGGAGAAAAAAATATATTAAAGTGACAACCTCACAAAGTTAGTAAAGATTGTGATGTGTGGGGACAGGGCTGGGAGGAGACATGATATGTAAAATATCTGCAGCAAATATGTCTAGTATTGTGCAAAATAGTTTTAACTAATCAAATGATATATATTCTAGTGAACTTGCCATTTAAAGGTTAAGAAACAACCAAGGTTATTAAGGAATATCCTTTGAACTTTAAAGTCTTAATTTCTTCTTATAGAAAATGGGTGATGATTCCTGCAGCCTACTTCATGAAATTACTAAGATATTAATAAATTTATACAAAATACTAAATATTGCAAAGTGATTTTAATTCCATGGAGGTTTTTGTTTGTTTTTTAACCCTCAACTTAAGGTATTTCTTCGATTGATTTTTTTAAAGGTAGTGGTGGGGAGGAAGGAGAGAGGAGGGGGAAGAGAGAGAGAAACATCAATGTGAGAGAGACACATCCATTGGTTGCCTCCAGCATGTCCCCTGACCAGGGGCGGGGAGAGAGCCTGCAATGGAGGTAAGCGCCCCTGACTGGGATCGAGCCCACGACCCTTTAGTCTGAGTGCTGACAATCTAGCCACTGAGCCAAACTGGCCAGAGCATGGAGGTATTTTTTTTAACTCACTAGTAGATGGATGTCTAATCTATTAACCACATGACATAAGAACACATTGCTGATGCATATATCTAAAATTCTGAGTTTTGAACTCATAGTTTGAAAATCAATATAGTCATCAAAACTAACATTATGGTGAAATATATCTACTCATGTGCTAAAGAATGGAATCTAAAAAAGCATCTAAATTAGTAAATTATATGTGTTAGACTCCATGCACTTTCCAAACATCAAGTATTTCAGTGAAGGTCCAATCGGGAATTAGAAACTACCCAGCAATTTAAACAGGAAAAATTTAATATAAGGAATTATAAACTAAACAGAGTAGTAAAGTAAGGAGAGACTGGCAACTAAGAAGTAAAGAGAACTAAAAAATATATAAATAGCAGATATAAGCAGCAACCACTATCCCTAGGACTGAAATAGTGACTAAGAAAGAACTCCATATCCCATGTCTGGCTAAGATCCAGATATTGTTGGTTAGGTCACAGCTATGGCTCACTAAATGGTAGACAAAGAAGTTGCTGGGGTGCCATACCAGCAGAACTTGCTGGAAATATACACTCTAGGCCCTAGGGTGTTATGTTAAGGAAAGCCATTTATGGGGAGGTATTTTATGGGAAGCACTCCAATATGAAGTCACTGAAAGAAGCTGCTGGCTGCCATACACTGCAGAAGGCAGACACTGGAGATGCTGGTGCTACACTCAACAGAGGTACGCTGCTACAAAACCACCTGGTGGGTGGAGGTGAGGGGGGCCCAGGTGCAGAGAAAGCTACTGATTGTCAGGTACTGCTGACCACCATGCACTGCAGTAACCAGAGAAGCTGCCAGGAACCACAGCACTCCAGAACTGTGAAAGAAGGTCCTTTCCTCTTTCAGTGGGACTGCTTTAGCAACATCAACCGACAAAACTCGATACTAGGGCTACCGGCAAAGAAAAGCCACTTAAAGGATTCCCATCAATTACTCCAGACTCCAGAGCAGCCAATTAAGGGCGAATATGGAATTGAGAGGTAATAAATTGATGAGTGGAACATTAGGCTAGAATTCCAAATTAGTAAATATTTTACTTTGAAACTAAAAGTAAAGACATATAAGTGAATGAGTCCACGATAGAAAAATCTTAAGATAAAATTCATTCCTTGAACCAGTTTCCCTAATTTAATAATGTAGGAACAAACATTCTTATTTAAGACTCATTTGAGGGGAACAGATTAATAAAACACAAAATTTGAAAATTTTGATTTGAGGCCTGTTTTCCCTAGAAAGTTAGATTAACCCTGAGGAAATGGCACACTTGTAAAATAAAACAAAAACAAAACAAATACATGCACCTTATATCTAGTTACTATGCAAATAGCTATTTTGCCAAGTCTACTTTTACTGAGACCCGAGGCTTAATAACTGTCCCTCCATTCCTTTTGCCACCATACCTGCCAAGCATTGCCAAGTGTAAGTACCTAATAACATTTAGAACATTTTTTCTTACCAAGTAGGCATAACATATTGGTTATAATAGTTAAACTATAGCATATGGTAAAAGTGAAGAAAATGGTAATTTTTAAAAAATAGAAAGGGAGGCTGCTAGATACAAATTTTGTTTTGGTTCCCATCACTCTTAATTTTAGAGCCTTGGCCTGGAAACATTCTTCATTCCCATGTTGATGACTACATCTTCATCACTTGGCTAACTTCTCTCTTAAATTCCAGACTCTTAAATACACTATACCATATGAAATGAACATGTACCTAAAAAAGTATGTCATAAAAGTTGACACTCTCCCCCAAAAATGAAGTAAACCCGGGGGAAAAAACATGAAAGAAACTAAACTGCTAGTCACAAATCTCCACCATCTTTATACCAACATATACCCTTTCTTAAAAGACGACAGAGCCAGACCCTTACCAGGTCATTTTACCAACTCTTAAAAAGAATCCAAGTAGCCCAGCCAGCCTGGCTAAGTGGTTGAGTGTCAACCTATGAACCAGGAGGTCTCGATTAGGGCAGGTGCCTGAGCTGCGGGCTTGATCCCCAGTAGAGGGGTGTGTAGGAGGCAGACACTCAGTGGTTGATGTTGCTCTCTCTCCTTCCCTTCTTCTTGGAAATCAATAAAAATATATTTAAAAACAAACAAACAAACAAAAACAAGAGTTGTGAATCAAATAGTTATAAATAAATGCACTGCATATATACTGAAGGGATACTTTGATAATTATATGTTACTATGCAGACACACACAAAAAATGAATTGAGCAAGAATTCAACATATCCTGAGCCACTAAAAAGTAAAAATAAATTCATATGTACTACATTTGCTACTTGCATCTCCAAAATCACATGTAATGAAGACAGTTACAGCATCAATTCCTCAAAGTACATACCTGAGACCTAAATCTGTCATGTTGACAAACTACCTTAGGCTTTGGACTATATGACTATTAAATAAGAAAAATTCTTGTCTATGCTAATAAAGGTGCTTAATATGACATTAAGATTTAAATTGTGCTGAATTTTTTAGATAAGACAGATGGCTGTCCTATAAAATACAATACACAATGCCCTAATTCTATTATTGATGAGTGAACTGACTAATGAAAAGGGAAGAAAACAAGTTTATAGAATTAAACCCTTCAAATGGTATTGAAAATACTGTGGATTCAATTTTGGTAAAAAGTAAATGTTAATAACCAGCTGAGCAAGAACATAATAAAACTGGTATCCTGTTGCGACAAAAAGGAGTTCAGGATCTGTATGTTAGATTTATGGTGATTTTCTGTTCATTAATAAGAATATTTCTCTATAATAGATTTAAAGAAGCCTGAAAATACTTAAGATTATAAGGTGTCAAATATTGCCACACATCGTAATATATTTTAAGGCAGGGTAAATTTTTAAATCTCATTTGGTTATTACCAGGACACTATCCTGCCTAAAAATTTCCTCAAAAGTCTTAACCGCTGGCCAGTGTTGCCCAGTGGTTAGAGTGTTGGCCCAAACACCGAAGGGTCATGGGTTCGACTCCTGCTCAAGGGCACATACCTGGGTTGGAGGTTCAATCTCCAGCCCCCATTGGAGCACCTGCAGTAGGCAACCAACCGATGTGTCTCTCTCACATCAATGTTTCTCTCTTTTTCTCCCTCCCTCCCTTCCACTCTCTCTAAAAATAAATGGGAAAAAATATCCTTGGGTGAGGATTAACAACAACAAAAAATCTTAACAACAATGCTACAAGTTTGGGACTATCCTTATAGATGAGGAAATTGTACCATGAAGAGATTTAGAAATTTGTTCAAGATGACAAAGCTGGTAAGAAACAGTGCTGAGATATAAGCCTAAAATAAAAGTTTCTGCTTTTTCTCCATCCCATTTTCCTGTATAGTTAATAGCAACAGCAGTTAATTTTCTGGGTGAATAGATATTGTTAGTTAAATGCAATTTCCACATGAAAACAAATTATGAATTACAAATACATTTTACAGAACGAAGCTTTTTTAAAAGTTAGGAACTGCTCTAGCCGACTTGGCTCAGTGGATAGAGCATCAGCCTGCGGACTGAGGGGTCCCAGGTTCGATTCTGGCCAAGGGCACATGCCTGGGTTGCGGGCTCGATCCCCTAGGGGGTGTGTAGGAGGCAGCTGATCAATGATTCTCATCATTGATGTTTCCATCTCTCTCTCCTTCTCCCTTCCTCTCTGAAATCAATAAAGAAATATACTAAAAAAATAAAAAATTAAAAAAATAAAAGGAACTATTTCTGTATCTCATCACATCTACTGTGTTGGATGCAATAATACTGTGGGTAGTAAAATACAGGTAGATGTACCAAAGGAATATTAAAGAGCAGTGCCATGCAGGATGACATTATAGTATAACTAATGCTTTTGGGCTTAGCAGGCACATAATTCAATTCAGTCTGGTTCAAATACTTACTAATTCACAGTTCACTTTGTTCTGTTTTCTTTCATTTTGAAGACATACAAAACTTAAGAATTAAGAGTAAACAACAGAAATTAGTTTTTTCTAATGCTTTTATCTCTGATTTCTTAAAATCCCCATGTATTACTGTGCTGTTTTCTTATCCTCCATTTTCCTGTCTCTAGTAATCTTCTATGGCCCTGTAAATTACCTTTTTATCATCTCTCTTACTTTCTACTTTCATTTGGTTATTAATTATTGGCTTCATCCTAGAAACCTTTGTCTGCAGTTTAACACTTCCCAGGTTTGTTCCCCACAGGTCGCTGGGATAAGGGACTGAACAGGATGGATAACAGACACATGTGTGGTAAGGTCTGGGTGACACAGGGAAGGTACTTGTCAGTCACACATAGGAACACTGGCCAGAGTAGGTATAGCCACTGCAGGCACAGGAAGATTTGAGATATTTAATCTCCTAAACACAGGAGTTCCCTCTCTTGGTTCTCTTGCTTGCCTGCATTGGACTCCAGGATTGCAGGGCTCTCTCGCTCCTGCATTTGCCCACGTGCCACACGGCCATGTAGACCCCAAACACAATGGACTAGTGGACTGCAACTAGCCTAATGCCCAACTCCACTGTGAAATGGAAACTTTGGGTACTGGCTCTGCTTCTAGCTCTACTGAATCCCCAGCTGCACCTCATCCAGGATTGGATTAAGGAAAATGGGACTTTGCAAACCAAGGGATGTAATTCCATGCAAATAAAAATCACTCGTCCTCCTGTGCTAGTCTCAGAAAATTCTTTTTCTTGAGATATTGTAAGGATCCTACTCCCACTGGCAATGTTAACATTAAGAGTACAATGTTGGAGTCTACGGCCATACCACCCTGAAAGCGCCCATCTGATCTCGAAAGCTAAACAGGTCAGGCCTGGTTAGTACTTGGATGGAAGAGTGAAATGCTGAAGTGACATTAACAAGTTGGTAGAATAATAAGCCCCAGCCCTTACTTCCCCATGGAAGCAGCAATTTAATAACATTAGGACCCAAATACCTTTTAAGATTTCCAGATAAGAAGTAGCAATACCCCAGGAGAGCAAAAAACCAAGAACAGCCAATCTTAACAGTGAGATTGGTAAGAAGAAAATTTCACTGTACCCAACTCAGTCCCTCCTTCAAGCCAGGTCAGATTAGCACCAGGAGATCACCCTGAGTTGAAACTTCTCCCTCCCTCACTGGGGGAAAAGGGGGTGATGCATGCATTAAAGGGTCTGTCTTTTCAAAAGGAACACCTGAAGGACCAGTTTTTGTCTCGTCCAACTCTTAAACAAGGAGGCAAAATACTTAAACACTGAAAACAACAAAACATTGTTGACGGAAACAAAAGAAGATACAAATAAATGGAAGCATATCCCATATTCATGAATAGGAAGACTTAACACTGTTGTAATCCATACTACCTAAAGTGATCTATAAATTCAATACGATCCCTATCAAAATACCAATAGAAAAAGAAATCCTAAAATTCATATGGAATCACAAAGGATCCAAAATAGCCAAAACAATTTTGAGAAAGAATAACAAAGCTGGAGGCCTCATACTTCCTGATTTTAAAACATCTTACAGAACTACTTAGAACAGTATGGTACTGGCATAAAGACAGACATATAAACCAATTAAACAGAATAGAGAACCCAGAAGTAAACCCAGGCATGTACAGTAAAATGATCTTCAACAAGGTTGCCAGGCCTACATGATGAGGAAAGAACAGTGTCTTTAACAAATCATGCTGGGAAAACTAAAATCCACATGCAAAAGAATGAAATTAGACCCTTATCTTACACCATAGACAAAAATCAACTCAAAATGGATTAAAGATCTAAATGTGAAACCTGAAATTATACAACTGCTAGAAGAGAACATAGGGGGAAAATGCTTCATGACATTGGTCTTGGCAGGGATTTCTTGAATGCGACACCAACAGCACAGGCAACAAAAACAAAGATAGACAAGCAAGACTACATCAAACTAAAAAACTTTTACACAGCAAACGAAACAATTAAAGTGGGAAGACAACCTATGGAAAGGAAGAAAATATTTGCAAGGAAATATATACCTGATAAGGGGTCAACATAAAAAAATATATAATGTATCTCTTATAACTTAATAGTAAAAATACAAATCAATTTAAAATGGCTAAAGACTTGTCCAAAAAAGCAGACAAAAGGCATACGGCTATCAGGAAAGATGTTCAACATCACTTATCAATTAGGGAACACAAATCAAAACCACAATCAGATATCACTTTACACCTGTTAGAATGACTATTATAAAAAAACAACAACAACAAATGCTGGAGAAGACGTGGAGAAATTGGAAACCTGTGCACTGTACGTGAGAATATAAAATAATGCAGTTTCTATGAGAAAAAATAGTATGGAGGTTCCTCAAATTAAATAAAGAAGTTACATACAGTCCAACAATCCTACTTCCGGGTATTTATACAAAATAATTGAAATCAGGATCCTGAAGAGATATTTGCACTCCTATGTTCACTGCAGTATGATTCACAACAGCCAAAATGCGGAAAAAACCTAAATGTCTTTTGATTGATGAATGGATAAAGAACATGTGGTATGTACATAAAACTAAATATCATTTAACTTAAAAAAAGAAAGAAATCTGCGCAGCCAGTGAGGCACAATGGATACAGTGTCAGCCTGCAGAATGAATGGTCCTAGGTTCGATCCCGGTCAAGGGCACATACCTTGGTTGCAGGTTCAATCTCCCACCCTGTTGGGGTGCATGCAGGAGGCAACCAAACAAGATGTTTCTCTCACATTGATGTTTCTCTCTCTTTCTCACTCCGTTTGCACCTGCCTTCCAGTCTCTCTAAAAATCAATGGAAAAATATCCTCAGGTGAGGATTAAAAAAAGAAGGAAATCCTGTCATTTGCATCAACATGAATGAACCTGGAGGACATAATGCAAAATGAAATAAGTCAGTCACAGAGGACTTATTGAAACTTGTGGGTGACTGCATGATTCCAGTCAAATGAGGTATCTGAAGTAAACAAACTCATAGAAGCAGAAAGTAGAATAGTGATTGTCAGGGATTACAGTTAGGAGGATATGGAGATTTGCTGTTCAACAAAGCAACAAGTTATAGAGATTCAGTTAGATATTTTTAAGATAATGTTTTAGAAAACACAACCTTCTATAATAATAAAATCCTAAGCGACCATCACAACCGAATGGACGACCAAACAGACTGTGTGGGGTGACTAGGCCAGCAGGGGGGTTAGTGAGGGGCGACCAAATGACTGAACAGCAGGCTGCGTGGGGCGACCAGGCTGGAGGGGGGACGGGGGGGGGGCAGTGAGGGGTGATCAAACGACTGAACAGCAGGCTTCATCGGGCAACCAGGCCAGTGGGGAGGTTAGTGAGGGGCGACCAGGCCGGCGGGGGAGGGCAGTTGGGGGTGACCAGGCCACAGAGGGGTCAGTTAGGGGTAATCAGGCAGGCAAGCAGGTGAACAGTTAGGAGCCAGTGGTCCAGGATCAGGCCTAAACTGGCAGTTGGACATCCCCCAAGGGGTCCTGGACTGGAGAGGGTGCATGCTGCGCTGAGGGAACCTCCCTCCCCCGTGCACGAATTTCATGCACCAGGCTTCTAATGTGCTTATAAACATCTTGCTGTACACTTAAAAGTTTAAGAGGGTAGAGCTTTCATGTTGTGTGTTTTTTATCAACAACCCCCAACCCCCCCCCAAAACTTACAATGTTGATGATGTGTCTGTTGGAGTTCTATAGACTATCCAGAGAAAAAGCAGAGAGCTTGCTATAGCTTTGCCAGTCACAGGTGGTTCAGGTTGCTAGAACTGAAATGTGTAATTTTACCAAAGAGAAAAATTGTAAGCAGACACAACTTTCAAAGTGGGAATACCAACCGACTAAACACTTTGCCAAGGAACTATTACGGGTAAGTTAGAATATATAAGCACAAGGAACCATAATCAAAATCTAAGCAGAGAGGAACTGGGGAAAACATCTATTCTGATTGATAGGGCTGTACACTTGAGAGGAGCTTGTGGCTCATTTTCACTGTGCAGTACCCACAAATAAATAGACCATAAATAAAGCAGGGGTGAAGGTTGGGGGAGGCATGAGCTAGGAACTGATATCTCAAATTCTGGATGCTTATTTAAGTAAGAGTCAAAGTATTCTGTGGAATTCTTAGAAACAAATATTACGTCAAGCATCTGAGCCAAGAATTACTAAGGAATCTGACTTATTGAGAAGAGTGTGGTCTATCATCAAGCTTGAGAATATCAGCACAAGTCTTGGCATGTGTTCTCTCATTAAGAAAGAGAAATAAGTAACTCGGGACCATACACAAAACTATCAAACTCTATCTTAAATTCAACATTCTCTTAAATAAGACAATGAACATAAAAGTACACTATAAACTATAAAATCAGAGATATGTTACTGTTATTTATAGTTATAATAGAGGCCTGGTGCACAAAAATTTGTGCACTGGCAGAGGGGGTGTCCCTCAGCCCCACTTGTGCCCTCTCACAGTCTGGGACCCCTCGGGAGATAACGACCTGCTGGCTTAGGCCTGCTCCCTGGTGGCAGAGGGCAGGCCCAATCCCTAGGTGCAGCCCCTGGTCGGGCTCAGAGCAGGGCCGATTGGGGAGTTGGGGCACCACCCCTGTCACACTCAAGGCAGGGCTGATGGGGAGGTTGTAGTACCACCCCCTGTCATGCACAGAGCAGGGCCAATCAGGGGGTTGGGGCGCCTTCCCCTGTCACACACAGAGCAGGGTGGATCGGGAGGTTGCAGCACCGCCCCCTGTCACATTCAGGACAGGGCTGATGTGGGGGGGGGGGGGGGTTGTGGCGCCACCCCCTGTCACCCACAGAGCAAGGGCCGATCTGGGGGTTGAGGTGCTGACCCGTCACCCACAGAGCAGGGCCGATCAGGGGGTTGGGGTGCAGCCCCCTGTCACCCACAGAGCAGGGCAGACCAGGGGGTTGGGGCACCACCCCCTGTCACCTACAGAGCAGGGCCGATCTGGGGGTTGCGGCGCCGCCCCGTCACGCTGCTCCAGGGTCCGGGAGGCCTTGCGGCTCCATTGATCCCGGGGGCATGAGGCCTCGCGGCTCCGCTGATCCCGGTGCCTGGAGGCCTCGCTGCTCCATTGATCCCGGGGCCGGGAGGCCTCACGGCTCCGCTGATCCCAGTGCTGGGAGGCCTCGCGGCTCCGCTGTTCCTGGGGCCGTGAGAACTTGCAGCTCTGCTGATCCCGGGGCGTGAGGCCTCACGGCTTCGCTGATCCCGGGGCGGTGAGGCCTTGCTGCTCGATGGCTCCAGGGCTGTTTGGCTTCACTCCACCGCTTGGAGCCTGTGTATGCAAATTAACCGCCATCTTTGTGGGCGGTTAATTTGCATATCGCCCTGATTAGCCAATGGGAAGCGTAGCAGAGGTCAGGTTAATTACCCTTTTTGTCTTTTATTAGATAGGATAGATACATACTGCTAATAGTTTAGTAATATATATTATACTAGGGGCCCAGTGCACAAATTTGTGCAACTTGAAAGAAACTGTGGGCCACGAGGCTGCAGTGGGCACAGGGGAAGGTCTTGGCCCATCCTCTGTGCTCCTGCCCAGCCCCTCCCGCCATGGCCCCCGGCCCCGTCTGCCGTCATCCCCCCTCCCACCACTGCCACTCACACCTGCTGATGGCACAGAGCGATTAGAGCAGCAGCTGCTGGCCCTGATCACCCCTCAGGAGCAGGGGTAAGCCCTGAGGGGCGTTCTGGGCCAGCAGCCACCACTCGCACCTGCTGATGGTGCCGAGCATTTGGGGTCAGCTCTAGACACCGGCAGCAGGTATGAGCGGGGCCGGTGTCGGCAGCAGGTGCGAGTGCCCAGCAGGACTGTGGCACATGGGAGCAAAGAATTTTCAGTAACCACCACAGGCTCGCCCCGATGACAGAGACCAGCGCCTGCCTTGGTCTGGTTGCCCTGCTCACCTGCTCCATCATCCCACCATGGCCGATGCCGGCCATGTTCCGCGCTTTGCCACCTGCTGCTGACACCTGCCATGATCCGCCCGTGCCCCCTGGTGGTCAGTGCACATCATAGAGACTGGTTGTTCAGTTGTTACACCAGTCAGTCTATTTGCATATTAGGGTTTTATATATATAGATTACTAGAGGCCCGGTGCATGACATTAGTGCACGGGGGAGGGTCCCTCAGCCCAGCCTGTGCCCTCACGCAGTCCAGGACCCTTTGAGGGATGTCCGCCTGCCGTCTTAGGCCCACTCCCCACCTCAGCTGGCAGGCGGACATCCCCCCGAAGGATCCTTAGCACTGCTGTGGAGGCGGGAGCCTCTCCCACCTCCACTACACTAGCCAGCTGTGAGCCCAGCTTCTGGCTGAGTGGTGCTCCCCCTGTGGGAGCACATTGACCACCAGAGGACAGCTCCTGCATTGAGCATCTGCCTCCTGGTGATCAGTGTGCATCAAGCGACTGGTCATTCCACCGTTCAGTCGATTTGCATATTAGGGTTTCATTATATAGGACTAGAGGCCCGGTGCACAAAATCCATGCACTCAAGGGGGGGGGAGGGGGCGTCCCTCAGCACAGATTGCAAGAGGGCACAGGCCAGGCCAAGGGATCCCACAGGTGCACGATCAGGGCCGGGGAGGGACGTGGGAGGTTGGCCAGCTGGGGAGGGAAGGCAGAAGGGCTCCAGGGCATGTCCAGCCCATCTCATTCAGTCCTGATCAGCTGGACCGCAGCAAGCTAACCTACCAGTCAGAGCATCTGCCCTCTGATGGTCAGTGCATGTCATAGCAACTGGTTGACCAAGCGACTGTCTGCCCCTGGTGGTCAGTGCACACCATAGTGAGCAGTTGAGTGGCCTTAGCATATCATTAGCATATTACACTTTGATTGGTTGAATGGCCAACCGGACGACTGGACACTTAGCATATTAGGCTTCTATTATATAGGATATTCATATAGCAACATTCATATATTGGTAATTTCTACTGTTTTATGTTCATTTTTTTATGACACAGATCATTTCAGTCATCTGGATAGCTTTAGGATCACATATAAAATGTTAATATAATTAGTTATTTCCTGTTTACTTAATAGTAAAGGTGAAACATCCATTTTAGTACATTTTATTCTAGTTAAACTACAATTTATCTAGTATTTTCATTATTTTTTCTAATATAGTATCAATCTTCTATACTAGCAGTTCTCAACCTGTGGGTCGCGACCCCTTTGGGGGTCGAATGACCCCTTCACTGGGGTTGCCTAACACCATCAGAAAACACATATATAATTACATATTGTTTTTGTGATTAATCACTATCCTTTAATTATGTTCAATTTGTAACAATGAAATTGGGGGTCACCACAACATGAGGAACTGTATTAAAGGGTCACGGCATTAGGAAGGTTGAGAACCACTGTCCTATACCAATCATCCCTACACAAAGTAAGTAGCACAACACTAAGAACATAACATTAGACAGGCACTAAGAAAAACCCTGTCATTATATCATTTTCTAACTCCATATCCTAGAATCCAAAGTTCCTTGCATTTATTAGGTGACAAATATTTGTTAATGATATGTTTATAACTCTAAGCAGAAAATTCAGCATTTTAATAATAAAGGTAATACAGGGTGGGGCAAAAATAGGTAGTTGTGAGTACATGAAACAGTTTGTTCTAGTATTATTATTTATTAACTAGAGGCCTCGCCGAAACCAGTTTGGCTCAGTGGATAGAGCGTCGGCCTGCGGACTGAAAGGTCCCAGGTTCGATTCCGGTCAAGGGCATGTACCTGGGTTGCGGGCACATCCCCAGTAGGAGATGTGCAAGAGGCAGCTAATCGATGTTTCTCTCTCATCGATGTTTCTAACTCTCTATCTCTCTCCCTTCCTCTCTGTGAAAAATCAATAAAATATATTTAAAAAAAAAAAAAAAACTAGAGGCCTGATGCACAAAGATTCATGCAAGAATAGGCCTTCCTTCCCTTGGCTGCCGGCACCGTTTTCCCTCCGGCACCCAGGACCTAGGCTGCTTTGCTCCAGCTGCTGCCAGTCACCTGGAACCCGAGCTGTTTCACTCCGGCTGCCGCCACCACCCACCAGGACCCGGGCTGCTTTGCTCCAGCAGCCACCGTATCTGGGACCAGGGCTGCTTCACTCCGGCTGCTGCCCCCACCCCTGGTGTGTGTCTGCTGGGGTGGGAGCGGCACTCAGTCCCTTCCCGCCCATCTGCACGTGCAGCTCCTCCTGAGCGGTCACGATGCAGCCTCCTCTTGAGCCAGTCTTGATGCCCAGCTAATTTGCATATTGCTGCTTGCTTTATTTATTTATTTATTTATTTATTTATTTATTATTTTATTATTTGCCATGCTAACTGTAAACCTACTTTTGCCCCAACCATGTACAGTACACAACACTTAACATTAATACAAAAGCTATTTTTAAAATTTCTAGATTTTTATTTTAAAAGCTATCTATAATTTTAAAATGTAGTTTCTGAATTAACATGATGAGTCCAGTCTTTCCCCTCCTATTTCTTACTCTAATTAATATATTTTTTCTAGTCTATATTGCCTTTTTTATCCCAGTAGGTTGATTCAAATTCTCTATGCAGTCAGAGAAGCTATAAATAACTGTTTTAAAAGAATGTTTAAAAAGTAAAGCTAATTATTCAAAAAAGTTTAATTTCCACAAGTATTTTGGATTAACTGGATGATAATCTACAGTGATGCAAAATGAGAATTGGTTTTAGTAATTTAATTTTAGAAAAAAAAACTGCATCAAGTAAACCAAAAACTATGTTTCAATTACTCTAGCAACTAAATGCCAAATTTATTATTAACATCACAACATTTGAAATGTGTTGTAACTTTAAACTAATACCATTAAGCATTTGGAGATAAAAAGCACTATCTATTTATAATGTGACTTATTAAGGTTTATTCTGATTACCCCAATTTTGTTTTCTGTCTATACCTGATCTCCTGAGGCCCACTTTCTTCTCTAACCTTAGGAACCTGCCTGAAAGACTCATTTTAAAAAGCACCAGCACACTTTCTGCTTCAATGAAAGATGGGCAGGAGAAGAGTCTGGATAATCTGAAATACATCAATATCAAGTCCCAATCACTAGATATGGAAGGAGAACCCTTTTAGGCTTTGTTGGACTTTGTTCAAATGGGATGACTTCAGTTCAACACTCACATTAATCTGTGTGAATAAAGAAAGCACGTTTTCTATTTACATTGGGGATGGAAATGTACTGAAATTATGATGTACTGATGTTGGTAACATCTTAATGAGGTACAGTAGTCATACCTTATCCATGGGTAATATATTCCAAAATTCCCAGTGGATGCCTGAACCCCATATGTATTATGTATTTTCCTATACATACATTTTATCGTTCCTTTTTGGCATATTTTAATTGTCAGCATCACTACTCTTGCACTTTGGGGACACTATTAAGTAAAGTAAGAGTTACCTGAACACGGGATAGTGAAACTGAAACAGTTAATCTGATAACCAAGAAGGCTACTAACGGGCAGGGAGCATATACAGCCTGGATACTCTGGACAAGGGGATAATTCACACCCTGTGCACGAATGAGCTGGATAGAACAAGATTTCATCAGAATGGCATGCAATTTAAAATTTATTGTTTTAATCAGATCTGAAAATTTCCATTTAATATTTTCAGACTGAGGTTGACTGCAGGTAACTGAAACATTGGAAAGTGAAACCACAGATAAGAGGAAACTATTGTAGTCTCTCAGGGGTGAGTCTCAAGGAGCCCACGCAACAGTGTAAAACCATATAATGTTACCAAATCTCAAAAACAGATTAACAACTAAAATGAAACCTGGTTTTATAATAAATAAAATAACAAGTACCAACCTCCATTATAGCACTTAAATTGTTTACTTATTATCAGTCTTTTTCAGAATAACCAAGGGCCTAAAAGACTGTAATCAGTCACTAGTCTGCTGAATTAATGAATGGTTTTGCTTTTTAAAGAACTTTTGGAGGATTCTACCTTCCAAAATGCACTAGTTGGTTTTAAGCCAAATAAATGCAAAGTAAAAAACTTTCAAAAATAGTATTTAAATAAAAAATAAATTCAAGGTGTCCAAACCAGATGCAGGAAGTTATGGAACAAAGAATGCAGAAAACTATTCAGGTATACTAAAAAAATAAATAAATTTGCAAATAGAGTAGGACTCAAAATATATTAAGATGTACCATAAGGTATGCTTTTTAGAAAAGGCAACAGGACTTATGATTAAGCTTGACAAATTCTAGGGTACAGTGATTCATATTTTAAGCAGTTGATTGCTAAATTTATGTGACAGATACATGTACCAATAAAATTAGAGTCCTTTCCCAAATATTAACATCAAAGGCTTGATTAACATTATGTAAATATACCCCTTTTCTAATCAGGACCAGGCAGAGTATTTCATTAACATAATGCACACAATACTGAATAACTGAAGTAGAAGTTAGTTCACATTACCACAACAGCATTTCTACAATAATAACCAAGTAGTAAGAATGCAGGTTAGCTTATAGAGAGCAATACAAGAAGAAAAGCTTACCAGTAAAAGAAAATGTATATTACTTTTATCAAAGGGAAAGCATGGAAGTCTCTTTTATGTGCTTTTATTGCATTTGAACTATTTTTTAAATATGTTTTTATTGATTTTAGACAGGTAGATCAGCTACCTCCTGCACACCCCCTACCAGGGAATGAATCTACAATCCGGGCATGTGCCCTGACGGGGAATCAAAACGGCAACCTCTAGGTGCATGGGACAACACTCAACAAACTGAGCCACACTGACCAGGGCTTTACTGCACTTTAAATAATAAATAAGACACCTTACTTTAAAAGCTTTAGCACTTTATATCCATATGAGTACAAGAGCAGAACATCTACTTTTAGTCTACTTATAAAAAAATCTAACAGATATAAAAGTGTAAAATGCAAAGTAACTTGTTAGCTTAAATTTCTCTACTGGTTCCTTAATCCCCTGAAAGGTACTCTATCAATAAGAATACCAAATAAAAGATCATTTTTTTCTACATTATTGTCAACTTTCTTTTTTTTAGTAACTTAGAAGTCACCAGTATGAATATGCATGACATAATATGCTCTATAAACTAATCTCTCTACATTCACCAGTGTCACTGATTTTACTGTTACTTCCAACTACATATGTAAATAGTAATTATGAAAAAAAATCAAGAATCATATAAAAGCTAAAAAAAAATTCTGTGCTTCTTTATCGTAAATGATAAAGGTAGGGGCAGTGGTTGAGGATGAGACCAATGTTAACATTAATGTGATAGATTTTATTACTGTCCTAATATTAGCTACCCCTCCTTTACTGGGCTTATTCCTGTATTTCCTGAGAGTTGTATTTCCTGTGCTCATCTGACCTGCTTTTACTAATGAAAAGTGACAAGTGCCAGTTCCAAGCAGACATTTGAAGAGCCATCCTATAAATGCCATAATCTTTTTCCCTCTCCTTCAGCCTAGATTTCAGAAGGACGAAGGCGTAGAGCAGAGTCACAGTGGATCCACAAAATGTATGTAAAATGAGAATAAATAAGCCACTAGGCATTTGGAGTTGTTTGCTATCAAAACTTGACAAAAGTTATCTAATACACCCTAGCTATGTCAAATGAGAAGGTGCTCAATATACAGACCTTAAATAGTACAACGGTGTATATCCATGGCAACTGTTCAATGTAATGCCAATTTCTGTCCATAAGTATTCCGTGGTCAGCAAACTGTGACTCGCGAGCCACATGCGGCTCTTTGGCCTCTTGAGTGAGGCTCTTCCTAAGCCTTAGGAGTACCCTAATTAAGTTAATAACAATGTACCTACCTATATAGTTTAAGTTTAAAAAATTTGGCTCTCAAAAGAACTTTCAATCGTTGGCTCTGTTGACTAATGAGTTTCCCGACCACTATCGTTGAATGTCAGGAGACTACTATACCAAAGCCAGTTGCTTCCATTACTTGGATGTCCCTGTGATATGTCTACTGTATTTAATTTTAGCCTGCTTACCTTGTCTTTTTCTACTTTCCAAAGATTACAGGAGGTCAATAATTGCACGTATTTTGTTACACACAGGACAAGGCAATGGGGGAAAGGAAAACACATAACACACACTAACACAACAGAGGAAGTAACAGCCAGCTGGACATTAGAAATACTGAACACAGTAATTTTTTAATCCCGCACTTCTTTTGAATTTTGTATTTGGGTAACTATAGAATTAGTACCTAATTAGCTATGAGGGACTTTAACAAAAGGGGCTTGCCTAACCTTCTTAAGATATAGCCAGCCAAATATAAACAGTCATTCACTTATTCAAAGCCTTTTAAATTTTATTCTGTATTGTTTCCTAATAAACTCACCTACTTGCCATTTTAAAAGGCTTGTCAAAACATTAAATTATGCACTGGGCTAAAGGTTACTTACTACTGAATTTAGAAAGTTCACCAAGGAACTGTTTTGAAGCTTTTAGATAACTGATGGAGTAAATGCAATTAAATAAGGCATTTAATGTCATTTCTTGCTTAGCAATTACATTTCAAAATATTAGTATATAAATGCTTTGTCAAAATATGGCACAAGCAATCAGTCTTTATTTTTGCTTAAGTGCTAGATAAAATTTAATTATCAAATTTCATGTGAGCCAAAAACTAATGGTATTTGTCCTTCAACGTGTCATACCTTCTTTTGCCCTATGAAAATGTGCTGTGAAAGAAAAATAATGAGACAGATTTCCATGAAAGACTTGATGACCTTGTCTAATTATTTTATAGTCACCCTATATATGTTGATTCTATGTAGGGAAGACTTAAAACAAACTTCTCTCAGATTTAACAGAGGAGACATTCAATTTAAAACACTTGTCAGGGACCTAAAGCAGTGCACAAGAATGCCTAATATAAGTAATTTTCTTTCAAATGAAGTATTATTTTCTTTTCTCTATAATTCAGAAACCTGAGTACCTTTTTTAACTGTTATATGCTACAATTTAAAGAAGCAATTTTTACTATTGGATTGATTTTACAAATCAGTTTGAGGTAGAATAAGTTGTACAATTTTATTTTACTGAAAATAAAGATAACATAGTTGAGATTGTTGACAGTTTTAAAAATAGATGCACAGAAAAAAATAAAAATAGATGCACAAGGATATGCAAAAAATTATATGTACAGCATATAAAGGAGAATTCTATGCCATTATGTTTAAATGAAAGAGAGAAAGGACACAGGTACCAAGAGATGAATGGCATTATGCATTAGCGTTGTGCATAAATGATAAACTATGTCACACTATAACGTACTGTTTAAAAACACTGAAAAGCCATGTACCATGAAGTAGGCTTAGAATGGAAAAAAAAACACACACAAAAAAACCACTGTGTATCATTGGAGATGCTGGAGGAGTGCCAAGTATTTTGAGGTGAAAAAAAATTTTTTTTGAATGGGAAACAGGTGAGAAGTTAAATAAGAGGTGGTTTCTTCTATCCCAGATTCACCAGGCTTGCTATGACGGCAGTGCATGGGTACTAGTACAGTGGGGCCTTGACTAAGAGTGTCCCGACTAACGAGTTTTTCGAGATACCAGCCGTCTCTCGGCCAATTTTTTGCTTTGAGTTGTGAGCTAAAATTCGGGTTACGAGCCAGCTTCAGATACCCCACCGCTAGTTGGCGCGGCGAACGTCACAGTGAACGCCACAACATCAGCCCAGCATCGCGTGTCTCACTCGTTCACTTTAAGCGGTTAGCTCTTAGTTGAAGCATCAGTGTTGTGCTCACATTTGTGCTTGCAGTTATTTTGCAAAACTTCGTTTTTTCAACCATGGATCTGAAGAAAGTAAGTGCGAAGGTCAGTGCTGAGAAGAAGTGGATGATGTGCATTGAATTAAAGAAAGAAATTATCAAAAGACATGACCAAGGTGTGCGTGTAATCGACTTGGCGAAGCAGTACGAGCGTAGCACTTCTACGATCTGCACCATATTGAAGCAGAAGGAGTCGATACAGGCTACAACTCCAGCCAAGGGCATTAAAATAATTTCTAAACAGCGGACAGCTATCCATGAAAATATGGAGAAGCTGCTAATGGTGTGGTTAACGGAGAAGCAGCTCGCGTGACGAAGGCTATAACCTGCGAGAAGGCACGAGCTATTTACGCTGATTTGCTGCAGCAGACCCCAGGCACTTCAATGGATGAGGCATCAGGCGAGCCGTTTAAAGCCAGTCAGGGCTGGTTCGAAAATTTTAAAAAGAGGACCCACATTCACTCCGTTGTCAGGAATAGTGAGGCAGAAGGTGACATCAACGAGCTCATCGAGGAGCACTCCGAGGAACTGACAACGCAGGAGCTAAAGGAGCTACAGACGCAGCAGCACACGGAGGTTTTGCAGGAAATAGATGACACGGAGGAGGAGGTTATCTCTATAAGTGAGATAAAGGAAATGTTGGGAATGTGGGAGAAACTTTCAGACTTTATTCAAAAGAAACACCCAGAAAAAAACTGCAACTGGGCGTGCGATGGAGCTATTTAATGACACCTGCCTAACTCATTTCAGAAATATTCTGAAAGGGAGGATGAAACAGATCTCATTGGACAGGTTTTTATCGAAAACTCCTGTAGATGAAAGTGATTAAAGCATGGCGAAAAGGGCAAAAATCAGCAAATAAGATTCAGTTATTCAGTTCAGCCTTTCTCCTCCAACTCCATCAGCATCTTTAAGTCATTTGATCTCCAAGGTAAATGCTGTACATTAAACTTAATAAAACAAGTTTATTGTACTACATTCTATTGTTCAGTATTGTGTTTTTATACAATATTCGTTATTTTTAAATACATTTTTCTTATTTAAAAACATTTAACAAAACAATTGCAGTGTTTTTTGGGTGTCCGGAACAGATTAATGGCATTTCAGTTCATTGTAATGGTGAAAATTGATTTGACATACGAGTAATTTGAGTTACGAATTCCGTCACGGAACGAATTAAACTCGTAAGTCAAGGCCCCACTGTATAAATCTCTCACAGTGCTTGAGTGCATGTCCTTCTGTGTATTTTTTATAATACCCAGAGACCTGAGGCAATCATTGTGGGAATCTTGGCAAGATCTACAAATTAAATGTTTGGTAGATCTTTTTATTCATGTACTAGGAAGCCAAGGAGCACAAAATCTAAAGTAGATAGACAGATGCACATACATCTATAATAATAAAAGCATAATATGCTAATTAGACAGGACATCCTTCCGGTTCGAGGGAAGCCCGGGTCCTGGGTGCCAGAGAGAAGCCAGTGCTGGGGGAAAGACAAATTTTGTGCATCAGGCCTCTAGTATATATATATATGTCTCTTAAAATTTTATATGAATGTATGTATATAAAAGTATATTCTAAATAGCCAAAACAAATAGTCTCATAAATTCTGATGAACCTAAATTACTTCCATCAGTTTCTGGTGTAATCATGGGGCTGAAGGAAAGAGATTAAATTATTTAGGTACATCCCATACAGAATTTGTTGTTGACCAACAAGCTCTCACATTGTTAGAAAATAATCTGTCCCTTCTTCCCATAGCAATGAGCAGCATTACCCAACTAGCTGAGAAGCACCACTTTAAAATGCTCTCTCTTGCCGAAACCGGTTTGGCTCAGTGGATAGAGCGTTGGCCTGCGGACTGAAGGGTCCCGGGTTCGGTTCCGGTCAAGGGCATGTACCTGGGTTGCGGGCATATCCCCAGTGGGAGATGTGCAGGAGGCGGCTGATCGGTGTTTCTCTCTCATCGATGTTTCTAACTCTCTATCTCTCTCTCCCTTCCTCTCTGTAAAAAATCAATAAAATATATTTTAAAAAATAAATAAATAAATAAAAATAAATAAAATGCTCTCTCTTATATAAGACTAGAGGCCCAGTGCACAAAAATTCATGCACTGAGGGGGTCCCTCAGCCCAGCCTACCCCCTCTCACAGCCTGGGAGCCCTCACGGGATGTCCTACTGACAGCTTAGGTCCGCTCCCCGCGGGAGGTGGGCCTAAGCTGCAGTCTGGCCTCCCTCTGCAGGAGGCAACCAGGCCGATTAGGGAAAGGCAACGCCCCCATCATGCCGCTGCTGCTGCCACTGCCAGCTGCCACGGCTGCCTGAGCTTTGGTCCAGCCCTCACAGCAGCAGCCACCATCCGCGGCTTGCCTGAGCCTCAGCCAGCCCTCGTAGCAGCAGCCACTGCAGCTTTGTCTGGAAGGACGTCCAGAAGACATCTGATCTAATTAGCATATTACCCTTTTATTGGTATAGATTGCTATTTCACTCAATCTACACTATAGATTAAAAAAAGTTTTAAGTTCAAAAATACTAGTAACCATATAATGAAAGGATTAGAAAAATAATGCAATAGAATGTTAATAATGACTTATCTTTAACTCAACAGCTGCTAGTGAACAAAAATTATTGCTAATAAAATGATTAAGCCAATACCTTATGTTAACAAGTATTGGAAGATTCATTTCAGATTATCACAATTTTTTAATATTTGGAGAATTGATTAAAATTATTCAGACTTTACTTAGAATATTCCTGACATGACTTAACTTTAAGTAGCAATCTTCAACTTTAATAATTCAAGTAGAATAAGTCAACATAATGCAATCTACTTCATTCAGAATGTATCTTGACCATTCTAATTAATTAAAATCTATATATAGTCATTGGGCTATTAATCATTTGTGCATAGAATTATTGGTGTTGCTTTTAATAAATACAATCTCATTGTAATAGGCATCATCAATCAGTAGACAGGCATTGCCTATGTATGCAAACCAGCCCCTGTTGACTACTAAGTGCTCTGTGTGCATTATTTACGTTGATGCACTTTATTTAAGGATTCCCTGTGTGTTTGGGTAATGCTATAATAGTGAACTAGCTCAGCAACTCTGTAGGCTCACAGCATTACTAAATGTCTTCTAGATATTTTAGCTGCAAAAAATAAGTTGAGTGGATTATGTCAATGCTAAAATTTGTATTAATTCACTACTATCCCTAGGCATTAGTGATGCATTTTAAAATAATGGAAAATATTATGAAGAAAACAGCAAACATTTCCCCAAATCTCCCTGGGGCACTAATTAGCATGCTATGCTTTTATTATTATAGATTTTTTTAAAAAACTGATTCCCAACCAAGGGTAGGGGGGCATCTTTGGGTTAAAATTTTTAATCTTACATTACAGCTTTTATCACATGTACTTTTGTACCCTAGAATTAGCTAACAGTCAATTTGGAGTTGTTTTTACTATGAGACCTAGTAAGCTGTAACAAAGCAAAGGAATTTTGTTCCCTATAATGAAGTTAAGAGAAAACATTTTCATCCAATTTCTCTACACACCACATACATACACCATTGAAAAACACTGAAGCCCTAGCCGGTGTGGCTCACTGGATAAAGCGTCGGCCTGGGAACTGAAGGGTCCCAGGTTCGATTCTGGTCAAGGGCATATACCTTGGTTGTGGGCACATTCCCAGTAGGGGGTGTGCAGGAGGCAGCTGATTGATGCTTCTCTCTCATCGATGTTTCTAACTCACTATCCCTCTCCCTTCCTCTGTAAAAAATCAATAAAATATATTTTAAAAAGAAAAACACTGAAAATCAAAATGTATAAAACTGCATATTCTGCGGACATTACTTTGCATCTATACAAACACCAGTTTACCAAATTGCATCAGAGAAAATATAATCATGTTGATCAAATTATGTGATTTATGAAATAATTATATTAAGATTTCCCTCTTGGTGTAATTTGGCAAATGTGAATTTATGTAAATGTGCAATAATGCTTCTTAAGTAATGTAATTCACACAGAAATGGGACTGAGATCCTGCATCAACATATTTCTTAAAACACTATATATGTAAACTGTATGTATCAGCCTAGTTTTGCGTTTTTTAACTTATTTTTATTTTTATTTGAGAGAAAGAAAAACATTAATCAATTGCCTCCCATATGGGCCCTGACTAGGAACTGAACAAGCAACGCAGGTATGTGTCTTGACCAGGAATCAAATTTGCAGCCATTTGTTGTACAATCCAACAGAGTCACCTACCGAGGAAACTGTGTTTTTCTTTTAAATACTGTTAAGATACAAAGACAGCATCTATATAGAAGCTAAATGAGTCACATAGTAAGCATATACACATATCTTAGCGATACAAATTCATTTATAAGTCCCGTAGAAGAGGGCATATAACCAATTTTTACTTATCTAGGAAGACAACAAAACTTTAAATAGCATGCTCCAACAGACATGTAAATAGGAGCAAAATATACCACTGCTGTCTTTTTGCAAAGGGAAAACAATTTTGATCTAAGTACCATATAAGCATGTGTAGTAGACAAGGGCCAATTTCCCACCCCTCAAATTTAGATTTCTGAATATGGTTGCATAAATTACCAACAGGACCTTTTATCAAAGAAGATCAAACAGCTTTTGAAATAAAAGTCAGTACATATAAAATAATATAAAATTAAATTATTACAAAACCCCAAAAAACTTTCAGAGTATAAGTTACTCAAAATAGGAAAGTTTTCTAGATAGTTAAAATCTAATGATATCGTTGTAATTAGCTAGTTATTAATAACTAGAGGCCCAGCGCACAAAATCATGTGGGTAGGGTCCCTAGGCCTAGCCTGTGATCAGGGCCATCTTCTGCCCATTCGCCAGTCCCCAGGCCAAATGCTGCCTCGGTCGCAGGGGTGGGTAGGTCGCAGACGCACCCGCAGCTTCTGTCAGTGCTGCAAGCCCCGGCAGCAGCAGCAGCAGCGTGAGTGACCCCAAGCAGGCAGTGCGTTCCATCAGTGGCCTGCCCAGTGCATGTGCAAGGAGGTGAAGTCACCGGCGCTGCTTTCCCACTGGCCTGAGCCCCTGAGCAGCCACACGCGCATGGAGGTGAAGTCACCGGGGCCACTTTCCTGCCGGCATGAGTCCCCCAGCAGCCAGGGATTAGCTGGGGATCCCAATGGCCTGACAGCCAGCCCGGTCCTCCCACCACCCACCTGTTCCCCCGTTCACCATCGCTGATCTATCGGAGCCTGAGGGCTGTGGGCAGGGACCAAGAGGTTAGCCGTTCTACCTGCTCACCAGTCCCCAGTCCCACCGCCACCCACCTGCTACCCCATGGTTCCCCCTTTGCCTGCAGGCGGGGGTAGGGGGATGGGGGAGATGAGGGAGGGGAGGGACCAAGAGGTGATCAATGCACCTCATGGCAACTGGTCGAGCAGTCGTTCCGGTTGTTACACTTATGGTCCCTGGCCTTTTATTATATAGGATAGGAAAGGAGCAAAAGGGAGGCCAGATATTATAAGCATGGCCATCTGGGCAGCTTCACCAGGAAGCTGCAACTTTACACCCCCCAGGAAACCATTGGTCCATTCCCTGCAAACCACTGGGGAAAAGGGTCAACAAAGGGGAGATGGAAGCATGCCCAGCAAAGTAGGAGTGATGCAGGGAAGATGCCTGTCAGTCTAGCCTGGAGAACCATAGACTGGCCAGAGGAGGTGAGGCCACTACAAACCTGTGAAAATTTGGGGATACATAATACCAAAACAAAGGAATTCTCTCTCTCTCTTGGTTCTTGGCTCTCTGTTCCTCTGGTTTTGTTCCTGCTCATGTTTCCTCCATAGCCATGTGGCCCTGTGGACCCCAAAGGCAATGGACTGATGGACTGCAGCTGGAAACACAAACTAGGCTAGCTTGAAGCTGGACTGGATTGTGCCAACATGGAATGGATACTCTGGGCAATGGCTTTAATCCTAGCCCCGCTAAAGACACAGCTGGACTTCTTCCTTGGCATGATGAAGGGAAATGGAGCCTTGGAAACTCAGGGGTCTAATCCCACACATATAGGTGCCATTCTTTCTCCCGTGTGAGTCTCAGAAAATTCTTTTTCTTGTGACATTGCAAGAAGCCCACTTCCATCAGGTGGGGACAAGGAGCACTCCCCACCATTAACACAGGTATCTACACTAATAAAAGACAAAGATGCTAATTGACCTACTTTCGCTATGCCCAAGCCATGCCTACCAGCCAATCAGAGCCAATATCTGCAAATTAACCCAACCAAGATGGCGGCCGGCAGCCATGGAGCTGGAGTAAGCAGGAGGCTTGGTTGCCCCAGCGTTGGAGGAAGCCAAGCTTCCCTCCTGCCTTGGCCAGCTGTGACCTCTGCAAAAGGCAACAAAGTTTCAGTTACAGAAGCTAAATAAAACCCAGATACCAGCTTCCAGCCAGCCTCCACTGGAGCTTGGGTGGCTGGGGACTGTGGTCAGCCTGCAACAGCCATCAGTCCTTCACCCAGCATGGCCACACCCTCATGGGGTGAGGGTCCTGGCTGGGGGGCTTGGCCAGCCTGCAAACAGCCATCAGCCCCTCAACGGGGATGGCCAGGCACCCCAGCAGGGACCCCCACCCTGAAGGGGCTGTGGCCAGCCTACAAACAGCCATCAGCCCCTCACCCGGGCTGGCCAGTCACCCCAGCAGGGACCCCCACCCTGAAGTGGCTGTGGCCAGCCTACAAAAAGCCATCAGCCCCTCACCCAGGCTGGCCAGGAACCCCAGCAGGGACCGACAACCTGAAGGGGCTATGGCCACCCTGCAAACAGCCATCAGCCCCTCACCTAGGATGGCCACACCCTTATAGGATGAGGGTCCCCACTAGTGGGCTTGGCCAGCCTGCAAACAGCCATCAGCCCCTCAGCAAGGCTGGCCAACCACCCAAGCAGGACCCCCCTCCCTGAAGGGGGTGTGGCCAGCCTGAAAACAGTCCTCAGTCCCTCACCCAAGCTGGCCAGGCACTCCAGCGGGAACCCCCACCCTGAAGGCAGTGTGGCCAGTCTGAAAACGGTCCTCGGCCCCTCATCCAGGCTGGCCAGGCACTCAAGTGGGACCCCCACCCTGATCCCGGACACCCTTCAGGGCAAACCAGCCAGCCCCACCCATGCACCAGGCCTCTATCCTATATAATAAAAGGGTAATATGCAAATTGACCCTAACAGCAGAACAACTGGGAATGACTGGTCACTATGACACACACTGACCACCAGGGGCAGAAGCTCAATGCAGGAGTTGCCCCCTGGCGATCAGTGTGCTCCCACAGGGGGAGCTCTGTTCAGCCACAAGCCAGGCTGACAGCTGCCAGTACAGCGGTGGTGGTGGGAGCCTCTCCCGCCTCCTCAGCAGTGCTAAGGATGTCCGAGTGCAGCTAGGCCTGCTCCCTGCTGGCAAGTAGACATGCCCCGAGGGCTCCCAGGCTGCCAGAGGGATGTCTGACTGCCAGCTTAGGCCCGATCCCTGGGGGTGGTCATCCCACAAGGTTTCCCAGACTGCGAGAGGGCACAGACCGGGCTGAGGAACCGTTCCGAGTGCACAAATTTTTGTGCACCGGGCCTCTAGTATTCAATAATTTTGGTTTCTAAAAAAATATATCTTCCTTCTAAGAGTATTCTGCAGATACTTTATCCTCTTGATAATCAAGAATAGCAGAGTATGCCACCACAAAATATAACTGGGAGTTCAGGAAGTGCCCTAAATATGTTTTGCCTTAGTTATTATTTTGAGCTCTGGGCACTTGAAAAACAGCTGATAGGGGGTGAGGCTTTCTCTGAACTTCCCTCACCTGCCTACAGACAAATACTCCAAAAGGAACCCAACTGTCACAAATGCCCTTGCCTGGAGTTTCATCAACCAGGGACTATTGACTTGTATCACAGGAGAGGGAACTATAAGTCTACACCACACACAACAAACTTTGTCATAAATTATCATACCCCCCATCTCTTCTTCCAAGAGCCCATTCATCTTGCCTAAAAACCATTTATTCTCTCCTAAGAGGCCTACATCCCCTCGATATGATGGTATTTAGGTCTAATTCTAAGCTACCCCAGGGAATTACTCATTTTTCCTTGGGTCTACATGAGGCATACATGTCAAAAAGCTTCTGCTTGTTTTTCTCATTAATCTGCTTTTTATTATAGAGGCCTGAGTTAAAAACTCTGAAGAGTAGAGGGGAAATTATTTTTCTCCCCCACATTATATTAATATAGGCATCAAAGAGTTGGCTAAACTATGCTGGATATTTTTATACATTTTCTGATTTAATCCACATAACAACTCTATAACACAGATCTTAGCTCTATTTTGCAGATTAAAAAAAGGTTAAATTTCTTGAGAAAGGAAGTGGCACACTTGGGATTTACACTTAAGCATGTTTAACTACAATTACAAGTTCTTTTTAAAATAAGTTGTTCACCAGATTAAAAAGAAAACCTATTAACATGCAAATACAAAAAGCTTCAGAAGCCAAGGTAGGCCCACTATACACCAAGAGTCAAAATCTTAAAAGAGTGGAAAATAGGAGTTATGTTGTATTCTAGTTTTCTTACATTTCTTAGTGTAAACAAAAGGTAAAATATATTTGTGATATAAAATAAACTGCAAATGTCTTTAAGACAATGGACCATGTCCTTCTGAATTCCCCACCCCAAGAGAATTATGATTGATTTATTAACTTGATTATAGAACAAAATAAAGTGAGTAGTAACTCATATCTAGGAAGACTTGGAAGAAGAGAAGGGAGGAAACAAAGAGCATAAGAGAGAAAATAAATTTTAAAAACATCAAAGGAGTAGCAAAATGAGTTATATTTTTTTAAAGGAGACTTTTTAAAGTGCTAAAAAGCCATAAGAGAAGGAAGCTCTCACACGAGGAAATAAAAACACCCTAGAGCAACCTGTGGGTCGCGACCCCTTTGGGGATCAAACGACCCTTTCACAGGGGCGGTCGCCTAAGACCATCGGAAAACACATATATAATTACATATTGTTTTTGTGATTAATCACTATGCTTTAATTATGTTCAATTTGTAACAATGAAATTGGGGGTCACCACAACATGAGGAACTGTATTAAAGGATCGCGGTATTAGGAAGGTTGAGAACCACTGCCCTAGAGGTTAAGGACCAAAAATAATAAAAAAATAAAAATAAAGAAGGAAGAAAAAAAACCCTATAGAAGAAACACAACACAGAGAGGAAAGCAGAGACTAAATACTCACTGAGATGTGTTATGTTGGCATTTTCATTCTGGCCTTTTGAAATGTTTGCTTTAAAACTGATCTACAATTTCTTCTTCCCACAGGAATAGGTACAGCAGGAAAAAAGTCCTGAACTACAGCCCCAATGACATTTCCTATCAACCCTACCACCATGCTTCATCACCTTTGCTTCTAACCACAGTAATTAGATTTAGAAGACTTTTTATTTTAATCTTACATAGTCTTTGAATATAAACAATGAGTTCACTACACATGTGTACTATGAAATGAATGTCAATATTGTTTACTTTTTTCCTCCAACGTAAGCAAATAGATTTTTTTAATCTGCATCTAATAATGGTCCTTTTGCAAAATCAAAAATAAAGGCATTTTTTGAAATTTATATTCAACTGCTCTACCATATTTTTAGACAAATTAAGTTAGTAAAAAGATTCCCATTCTACCATAAATGAACACTAGAATTTATATAATACGAATGAAAAGCTGTGTGCAAAGATAGAAAAGTGACCTCATATTCTGTTAAATTGAGAGATATAGATATGTATGGGACATGGCAGTAAATAAAGTAGTAAAAGTAAAATTAAAAGTAACTCCTCTAGCACAAAAGGACACTCTGGAAAGCTACTGATACTTTGCAATAATATTCATTTAATCTAAATATTAAAGATTACTAAAGCCACATTCAATGGGATTCTTACTTAGAATCAAAGAATCTCAAGAGACTAAAAACAACAAATGGGCCATGCAGTCTTTCCAATGCTTGAAAAACCAAACCATTTTCAGGAATATGTAGTCATTTCTTCAACAAATATTTACTAAGCACCCACAACGTTTTGACACTATTATAGGCATTAGAGATATATCAACAAAGAAAAATAATTCCCCTAGTGGTATGAGGCAGATGAGTAAATTACATAGTATATTAAAAGGTGATAAATACTAAAAAGAAAAATAAAGCTAAGAGGATTGAATATACTCAGATAGGTTAGTATTGCAATTTGGAACAGGAGAGCAGGGTAGGTAAGGTCTTTTACTAGAATAGCGTGTTTTTTTTTATGTTGGGGTGTGTGTGTGTGTGTGTGTGTGTGTATGTGTGTGTGTGTTTTTTGGGAGGGAGGGAATAGCGTTTTTTTAACCCAAGAGTTAAAGGTGAGGAAGTAAATTATCCAGGTATCAAATTAAAGGGTTTCAGGTGGTAAATTATGTCAGTAAAAAGCACAGCAAATGTTAATAAATGCCCTATAGCAGGAACATGCCTGGTAAGGTATAGAACAGCAAGAAGACAGTGTTTCTAGACCAAAATGAATAGGGACAAAATAAAAGGAGATAAGGTGAGAAAGGTCATGGCAGAGCCAGACAGTTTGAGGCAATGTGGATAACAGTAAGATTTAGGTCACAGCAGAAGCCAAATGATCTGGAGCCAGCAGCTGTGGTAGCAACTTCCTGATTCTGAGGCTTCCAGATCAAAGCAGCGGTAGAAGCTCCTTAGCCTGTCTAGTTCTGCAGTGTGGTTTTGAGAGCTCTTCCTGGAAGGCTCAGCCTTTCTTTAGCCCTCCCAACAATTCTCTACGCTATGAAACCTTTCAAAATCCCTTTGTGCTAAAACTAGCTACAGTGGATTCTTCTGTCTGCAATAAGTACCCTGGCCAACACAACCCTAATAATGGGAGAGGTCTGTAGTCAGCAGGGAAAAAAGCAGTTCTAGGCTGAATAGAGATTATCTAACTACGCCTAGAGTGAACAACAACAAGTAAAGGTCATGAGAGTTAGTTAGTGTATTATTTTTCTATAGATGTCATAAATTGAGTGGCTTAAAATACAAATGTATTCTCTTACAACTCTGATGATGAGAAGTCCACAACGGGTGTCACTGGGCAAAAATCAAGGTGATAGCAGGGCTGTATTTCTTCCTGCTGTCTCCAGAAAACACCTCATTTTCTTGCCTTTTCAAGCTTCTAGATTCTAGAAGGTGCCCCCAATTCATTGTCTTATGCCCATCTTCTATCTGGAAAACTACCAATGACCAGTCAACTCTTTCTCACATGGCATTGTTCTGACATTGACATTCTTGCCTCCTTCTCCACACTGGGCCCACCTGGACAAGCAAAGATAATCTCCCTATTTTAAAGTAAGCTGATAGCTTTAAATCAATAATCTGCTACCTTAATTCCCTTTGCCATGTAAAAAAATAAGTAGAGTATTCATAAATTTCAAGGGCTTAGACACAGACATCCTTAGGTGGCCATTATTATACCTACCTCAGGCAAGAGAATCAGAAGATTGGCTGGGCAATAGGGTACTTAAGATAGGACAATGTTTAGCAGTTAGATACCAAACTAGTGGAACTATTCAACCCTGAAGTAGACAAAGTATGCAACTAAGGTAACCGTAACAATCATGGTCCAGGAAGGGTTTTTTGTTTTGTTGAATATACATGTAAATATTAAAAACCCACCAGATGATATAAACCTTGTCACATGAATCATTTCAATAAAATAAATGTAGAAGTTAAATAGTATTTTAGCAAATACATTAGAGACAATAATCCTTGATTGCATGAAATTGGGCTATTCTGAAAAATTTAGGAGACTTTTTAAAAATTTTTGAATAAAGCCATGCTCATTAATGCATTACAAACAGGTAATAAATACCTTAATATGCCATAAACTTAAGATAATTTTATAAAAGAAGAAGAATTTGTGTTACTTTCGAAAAAACTAGCTGTCAATTCCTGCCTTCTAGGTGAACAGAAATGACAGGTTTCCTTTGTAATGTAATTTAAAATTATTAGGTGTAGGGCCATGTGAAATGGGTGAAAGTAGCCTAAAGGTACAAACTTCCAGTTATAAAATGAGTAAGTGTCCTGGGATGTAATGTACAGCATGTTGACTATAGTGAACACTACTGTTTTGTTTATTAGAAAGTTACTGAAAATAGATCTTAAAAATTATCATAAGAAAAAAGATGTGTCATTATGTATGGTGATGGTTGTTAAAAAATTAGTAATATGAATTAAGGTAGAAGTGAGGGAGAACGAGCATGCAGTAAAACATTGTAAAAGTTTAGAAGCTCTTGCCCTTGAAAATATGTTTATCTTACAGATAAAATTACCCTAGATTATGAGACAGAGTGTCAGATATTTTCTCAAGCAAACAATGTAGGATTTTCATTTTTTGAGAAAATTACCTCAAACACATTTAAAAAATCAATTGTAAATATGTACCAAGATTGAAATTGCGATTATTCTGTTAGAAATATTTATTTTTCCTTTTTATTAAATATATTGGGGAGACAATGGTTAACAATATTATATATATTTCAAGTGCACAAGTCTACAACAACACATCACCTATACACTGTATTGTGTTCACCATCCCAAATCAAGTCTTCGGCCATCACCATTTATTCCCCCTACATCCTCCACCACCTCTCCCCAGCAATTACCACACTGCTGTCCCTGTTCAAGAGTTCTTTCTCATTTTTTTTTTTTTGTTCAATCCCTCCCCTAGCTACACCCATCCTGACAATTGTCAGCCTGCTCTCTATGAGTCTGTCTCTTTTTCTTGTTAGTCCATTAAGCTTCCACATATGAGTGAAGTCATATGGTACTTATGACTAGCTTATTTCACTTAGCATAATGTTCTTCAGGTCCATCCATGCTATTACAACAAATAAAAAATAAATAATATATATACTTTTAGAAACTACTTGACCACAAACACCAGAAGCAACACTGTAGAATAGGTTTAAATTAAATTCCAACACTTTTATCTGAACAGCACTGGAGCAAGACATGATTGACTTAAAATTAACCAAGAACTGGCTTTACATACATTTATAAACAATTCTGAAGAATTCATATTAAATAAACACAGAGGCACCTGATTTATAAACCAGAAACCCACTTTGCAGTATTAATTAATGGACAAAGCCAAGACAGGGCGTCTCTATCCTTCTCTTTCAATAACCATTTCAATAGGACTCTCCATATGACACACATAAATATAATTTATATGTAATATAAAATGTATTTAACTGGTAATTAGCAAATGTTAGTAATTAAAGAGTAAAACAAAATTAATGGATATCAACATTTAGAGAATTTTCAGCATCTTTTAATTTCCTGAAAATTCAAATAGGATACTTAATAGATTGCACATAATGTGAATCTACTTAATGCCACTGAACTGTGCACTTAAAAATGGTTAAAAAACAAACAAACAAAAAAACAAACAAAAAAAACAACAAAAAAACACCCTGGCCAGCATGGCTCAGTGATTGAGCATCAACCTAGGAACCAGGAGGTTACGGTTTGATTCCTGGTGGGGGCACACTGGTTGCGGGTTACGGGCTCGATCCCCAGGGGGCATGCAGGAGACAGCCAATCAATGATTCTGATCATTGATGCTTCTATCTCTCTCTCCCTTCCCTTCCTCTCTGAAAACAATAAAAAAATATATTTTTTTTAAAATAGTTAAAATGGTAAACTTTTGTTATGTATATTTTATCACAATGAAAAAATGATAAAGATTCTTAGTAAAAAAAAAAAAAAACACACAAAAAACCCTAGGAATCAGTGTTTTTTAGTTAAAAGATTTCATAAAGCACTGTTAAAAGGAACTAAGATACAGTTCAATATCTATTTTACCACTATCAATCTATATGTATAAAAGCCTAAGGGACTGAATGACTGACTGGTAACTATGATGAGCACTAACCACCAGGGGCAGACGCTCAATGCAGGAGCTGCTCCCTGGTGGTCAGTGCGCTCCCACAGAGGGAGCACTGCTCAGCTGAATGATGGTGGTGCGAGCCTCTCCCACCTCTGTGGCAGCACTACCAAGCAGCGGCAGCAGCAGGTGCAGTGGGGCCAGGATGAGCAGGAGCGGTGCGGTGCCTGGCCAGGGCTCAGGCTCGGGCTCCTCCCTGACCATGTGCCACTTCGCACACTCTACATCCCTCGGGGGATGTCAGACTGCAGGTTTCGGCCCAATCCTCGCAGTCTGACATCCCCTGAGGGGTCCCAGATTATGAGAGGGCACAGGCCAGGCTAAGGGACCCTAGTATATTATATTTTCAATATATTATATATTTTCAATAATTTCATCTCTATTATTTACACATATAATTATTCAATTAGGAATGTAATTATGACAAAGTAGATATTTTCAATGTTCAAATCTTCTGCAAGATTATACAACCAGAGATTTATTAAACATGCAACTAGATTATCATGTGATAATTTAGAGCTAGTCTTTTTAAGTGAGTCTGACTCTTTGCCATACAGGAATAAGGATCTAGATTTCAAGGAAAAGAACATTTCTCCAGGACTTCAAAACTGATATTCTAGGCCTAAAAAAACAGAATAGAAAACTTTAATATCAGGTATTCCTACTCTTTAGAGTAAAACTTGTCTAGTGCAGATACATTTTACTTTGGTCTACGTTTTGACACAAAGTATAATTTATTGCCTAGAGCCGTGGTCTGCAAACTGTGGCTCGCGAGCCACATGTGGATTCTTTGGCCCCTTGAGTGTGGCTCTTCCTAAGCCTTAGGAGTACCCTAATTAAGTTAATAACAATGTACCTACCTATATAGTTTAAGTTTAAAAAATTTGGCTCTCAAAAGAAATTTCAATCGTTGTACTGTTGATATTTGGCTCTGTTGACTAATGAGTTTGCCAACTACTGGCCTAGAGCATGAAAGATATATAATAGTTGATAAACTTTTAAAATTTTCTAAATACTTAAAGGCCTTTTCTATTTGAAAGGCTATTTAAGTAGTGAGTAGTCTCATTTAAATACAAGACTTTTGATATTTTATTAGACAGTGTTTCTCATGCTCAGATGACCAAGGAATCAATTCTGTCTCAGTAAATGTCACAATAGCTGCATTATCTCAGGACATGACATTACAAATGTGTAGTATGTCTTAAAGCTGTCGAGCCAATATGATAAAAAATACCTCAAATTAATCAAAGAAATGTCTGTTAGCCTTACAATAAACTTTGATACTGCATGTATATTGAGTCAAAAATAACAAAAATTGAGGATAATAGTACTAACAAGTAGTCATATGCCAACAAAGGCATACCAAATAAAAGAATGTTACTTTGAGAGGCACACACATGCAGTTAGAAGATTCTCCCTATTAATTCTGATAACAAAAATCAAGTGAAGACTAAGTTTTGGTTTAGAATGAATAGCCATTAGTATTAGTCTGAGAAGAATTGAATTACTACTAGATCATTATTAGTCTGAGAGGAGTTGAATTATTATTCTTCCTATTTAAAAAAAAAGTTAATGTAAAACAAAATATTCAGTTAGTCTTCAAAAATCACTACACCAACCAGATTATGATGTCACTAGAGGCCCGGTGCACAGGATTTGTGCACTGGTGGGGGACATGGCCTGCAGGTATTGGCCCGCTGTGGGAGCACCGCTCATCCCATTCAGTTGAGCGGCTGTGGATCCGCCCTCTGAGTGGCTGCTCCCTCTGTGGGAGTGCACTAACCACCAAGGGGAAGCTCCTGCGTTGACTGTCTGCGCCCTGGTGGTCAGTGCGCGTCATAGCGACTGGTCAACTGGTTGTTCTGCCGTTTGGTCACTGGGCTTTTATTATATAGGATGGTTTTCAAGAGAAGTAGGAAAATAAGGGGCCATGGGTACAGGAGGACCGGTATGTTACTTCCTTTTAAAAAAAAAAAGGACATACAATTTTGTGTTTGAAGATCAATTTATACATTATCTAAACTCTGGAAATAATACTCATTCAAATAAAAGAAAATTCTTTTCAGAACATATAATAGATTTTATTCATAGAATAGCCAAAATTAATGTTAAATTAGGCTATTTTTCTTCTTTAAAAATGTTCTATCAGGGGCATAGAAAGGGAATGGACTGACTATTCTCGGGGGGAAAGGGTTGTGGGGGGTGCGGGAAGAGACTGGACAAAAATCGTACACCTATGGATGAGGACAGTGGGAGGTGGGGGGTGGTAAGGGCAGAGGGTGGGGTGGGAACCAGGTGGAGGGGAGCTATGGGAGGAAAAAGAGGAACAACTGTAATAATCTGAACAATAAAGATTTAAATTAAAAAATTTAAAAAAATAATAATAATAAAAAGAAAAATGTTCTAGCGCTATCTTGCCTGTTTTTAATTGAGAAGAATCAATTCTAATTATACCTAACCAAAGCCAATGGTTTCAGAAAGCTTCAGTCTCTCTAACTTATATTCCATTAGGAGGCATTCAGCACAGTCCTAATGAAAGCTTTCCAACAGCACACAGTTCATCCTTCCCACTCATGGGAATACACAGCCAGATCAGCTCAATGGCAAAGATAAAAGATGAGATAGCGAGTTACTTTGCCATGGCAACAACTTTTTAAATTCTAAACAGATCACTTTCTCCTATTTAAATATAAATGCAGTCTCAAGCAGCTGCTATAATGACTGACAAGTTCTCAATCAAAATCTATCACCATGAAGGTTTCCAACTTAGAATGTAATGTGTAACAGTATCCGATACTGAACAGAAACAGAAGCTGAAAATGTATCTTTCCAAACTATGCTTCACTACAGATATCTAAATTGCAGCATTTGAGACTAATCTTTATCAGGTGCTTAATAAAAGTATATATTGGTTTTATTCTAGAAAATTCAGATTTAAAAAATCTTAAAGATACATTTGCCTCAGCATTTTAAGTTTGGGTTTGTAAAGCTGGATGTCATGAGAACTACTTAAATCCCCCAAAGGATTTGGTCAAATGTATAGCCTGTAGAAATAGCTGGTAAAAGATTATATTTTTAGGTATTAGCCCTTGTACCCCACTTAAAATTGTTAGGTTCCCAATGGAATATAATTGAGAACAAAATGTCTAAGACTTCTCTATCAATAATGCTTTTAAATACATATATGTACATATATATATAAAGATTATAGATAGATTTACTTAATGCCATCAGTTACATTTAAATGAGTAACATAATATTTGACAGAAGGTCTGAAATACAGAGTGCCTTAAAATGAACCTAAATCTAAGGCAAAAATCCAATCCTGGTTTTTTACTTCAGATTTAAATAGAATACACATTTGTGATTTATCCAGCACAGTTCAAGGTCATCTTGAAATCAAGAAAATTTTATTAAACACCAGTCCACCTGTGAGTCAAAAGGTCTGCCCTTGCCTTTAAGTAGTTATCTACAGATTCAGAATTTCCATTTAAATATATCTAAAAAGCTATGTTATTGTTTATGTTTAGCCTTTTCACCTTTGACATTTCTAGGGAGAGCACTACCAACTAAGTTTACTTCAATCAGAGAAAAACAAAATTAAACTGCCTTTTATATGCTGTCTATTAGCATTTTGAGTACTACAGCCCCAAACAGCACTTCTTCCTTTGCCTAGCATCAAAATAAGAAAAGCGAGTGTTATAAAATGCTGATACCCTTGCCATAGAATATGACTTTTAAATTATAAAACAAGATTTAAAAAAATACATATAAAAATTGTTTCTCAACTTTAGAAGTTCATAACAAGTCACCCCCAAGATATGTGTCCCTTTATTTTGAGCTAAGGGCAACAGAGACCCTGCAGGCTCACTCCCTTTAAAATTTTAAATTAGGGCCTGTGTCCATAATAAGAGTCATCACCAAAAATAACTGTTTTTGACACAGCTACATGGCAGGGCAAACCACTATTTAATGAACATTTGTTCTTCTTAACTTCCTGCAATGATCTTCCTCCCCTTTGTGGCCCCAATGCACCTTACCCCATCCTTAGCTCAGAATGTCATGTGTGACTGATTTTCCCTATCTATCTTTGACTCTTTCATGTATGTGGGGTTCCTATGCATAGGTATGTAATTAAATCTGGTTATTTTCTCTTGTTAATCTATCTCATATAGATTTAGTTTTTAGACCAGTTAAAAGAACCTAGGAGGGAAGAGGTAAGTTATTTTCTCCCTCACATACTACCAAAGTAAGACTTTGGGAAAGAATAAATTAAATGTAATATATATGCACACCCACACATACCCACACATGGATATGCCAACAAAATCAATCTTAAAAACTATAGATTGCCCAATAAGAAATTCCAGGAGCTTGTCAGAATCCAGCCAGTTGCAAAGGGAAGGATAAAATTCTGTACTCTAAGAGTCCTAAGAAGTGGATGTCAGTTAATTTTGACCCCCTAGATAAGATCTGGGGAACCCTTTTTCTGCCAAGGGCCATTTGGATATTTATAACATCATTCATGGGCCATACAAAATTATCAACTTAAATGTTATACTGCTATGAAAACAGCTCCTAGATTTATTGAATTTCAAGTCCTGCCTGCTGTTGCCTTGGCAGGGCCAAATTATACAGCCCTCTCGTTCCCCACCCCTGCCCTAGATAGTCATGTTCCCTACCATAATCAATTTAAAAGGTTCTAAGAAGGCCAAAGACGGGATTCTAAGGAGACCAAAGAAGATCCAAAGGGTTTTGAATGCACTGAAGAAAAAGAGTAACAAGAGTCTTAGACCTATACCATGCTAAAATGTGAAAACTAAGGACCTACACTTAAGATTGCTCTGCAAATGCTAGGTGTCAGTCACAAGGCTCCTCTGAATTAAGGGAGTGCTAGATGGACTTTTATGGATTCCAAATAATCATATTTTGTACCATTAAATAGAAAACCATGTTCAAGGAGAAGAAAGTCCTTTTTAATTCATTTCATTGAGGTATAGTTTACAAAGAAAACGGGTCCTAGGATACTATCTGCATAATCTCAAAGTATCTCCCAATAAATTTATTAACTACAAAGGGAAAGATAGTAGCTTTCCAGTGGAGAAAGCCAACAGAAACTATCTTAACCAAGTGACAGAGATCAATATCGCTAGTATATAATATATATCAACTCTTCATGAACATCATGATAAAAGACGAGTAATTTTTGTGGTATTCTTGTCAAATACTATGCATAACATTGGTCTAATCATGAGAAAACACTGGACAAATCCAAATCAGGGTCATAAAAGATGAAGGATGTCTGAAGAACTATTACAGACTGCAGGAGAATAAATATGAAATAGCAACTAAATCAAATTGGATCATGACTTTAAAAAGGTATTAGTGGAGCCCTAGCTGGTTTGACTCAGTGGATAGAGCGTGGGCCTGTGGACTGAAGGGTCCCAGGGTCAATTCCGGTCAAGGGCACATGTCCAGGTTGTGGGCTTGATCCCCAGTGAGGGGCATGCAGGAGGCAACCGACCAATGATTCTCTCTCATCACTGAAATTTCTATCAAAAGATAACTAAGAAAAGAACCACTTATAAACTGTGTTTATAAATTTAGCTCCTCTACTTCATAGAATCATAATTCAAAACTTTGGTAATATCTATACAAGTACCTGTTTATAATATGTTTTATAATATACTAGTGACCCGGTGCACAAAATTCGTGCACAGAGGCGGGGGTTCCCTCAGCCCAGCCTGCACCCTCTCCAATTGGGGACCCCTTGAGGAATGTCTGACTGCCGGTTTAGGCCAAATCCCACAGGCATCGGACCTAAACTGGCAGTCGGACATCCCTCTCACAATCTGGGACCGCTGGCTCCTAACTGCTCACATGCCTGCCTGCCAGATCACCCCTAACTGCCCTTCCCTGCCAGTCTGATCTCACCCCAACTGCTCTGCCCTGCCAGCCTGGTCTCACCCTCAACTGTCTCTGCCTGCCTGACCCCCCCTCTAACTGCTCTCCTCTGCCGACCTGATCTCGCCCCCAACTGCCCTCCCCTGCTGGCCTGAGCCTGATCTCGCCCCCAACTGCCCTCCCCTGACGGCCTGATTGCCCCTAACTGCCTCTGCCTCAGCCCCCACCACCATGGCTTTGTCCAGAAGTAAGTTGGACATCTGGAAGATGACCGATCAACCTGGTCTAATTAGCATATTACCCTTTTATTAGTATAGATAGATTATATAGGACAGGATTGCTTAAATGGGGGGCAGGGCTTTTTCAGCAGGAGGAGATGCTTTTGGCAGACAAAAATACATAATCCCTATATTCGGACTGATAGCCAGCCATATGCACTATATGTTGGTCATGCACTATATGCCAAACCGGTCATTAAAAAATTGAACCGCTTTCTTACACCTTACACCAAACAGCTGTTGCCCTTAAAACCCCTCCTCAGACCCCACCTTAGGTTCTGCCTTCACAGTTCACCCAGATTAGGTTCTGATTGGTCGGTTTCTATGCCAGTGAGCATCAAAAGCTCTGCTTCCTAGGCAGCCATTGGCTTCTCGCACTTCACCCAGATTTGGTTCTGATAGTTCGGTTTCTATGTCAGTGAGCATCTCCGGGCCTATCTCTGGGCCTGATCAGAGAGGCAGGGCTGGTCAGCAGCCCCTGCAGAGGCCCAGAGAGAAACAGAGGCGCAGCTGCTGGTGAAGCCCAGAGAGAAAAAGAGAGGCAATGGCTGATCAATAGCTGCCACGGAGGCTGTGGATCAGACCCTGCCTCTCTCTCCAAGCTTCTCTCTGGGCCTGATCCGCAGCCCCCTCAGCAGTCAGTGCCAGGTAGCCATGCCTGCAGTGGTGGCAGTCAGTGCTGGGTCGCCACAGCAACCCAGCACTGACTCAGGACTGACTTGCAGCGGTGTTCAGTCCAGTCTTCAGTCAGTTGTTACAGACCCTGAGTTTTTATATATTAGGAAGAGTATAAAACTATAGACTTTAGAAAAGAAAACCATTAAATCATTCTAAACTTCAAATTGAGAAAAATTCTATGAAATTAACTGAGATGGAATAATTTGCAGCTTCAAGCTCCCCTCAACCCACACAACTTTGTACACATGTACAATTGTTTATAAAGCTACTTCAACCAGTTAGAATTAGAGAAATGATCTCCATTAGACAAATTAAATATTTGTTTCAGAAAGAAAAGGCACAGAACAAAATTTAATTCTTAAAAGAAATCCTAATTGAGGTTTCAGAAAAACCTAAGTAGATATTTATAACTGAGTACAGAATTAAGAAATAAAATTTTAAACCTGAAAGGCAATTTTAAAGATGAACGATTAATGTAACTTTGTTTATGAACAGACATTTAAGAAAGAACCCTTGCCCAGCTGGCATGGCTCAGTGGTAGAGTGTGGACCTATGAGCCAGGAGATCGCAGTTTGATTTCTGCCAGGGCATATACCCAGGTTGTGGGCTCGATCCCCAGTGTGGGGTGTATAGGGGATCAATGATTCTCTCATCATTGATGTTTCTAACTCTCTCTCTCTCCCTTCCTCTCTAAATATATATATTCCTTGTAAGATGACAAAAGTAAAATTATTGTAAGGTAAGAGAAATACCTTTATAGGATTTTGGAGCATAAAATTTGAAATCAAATTGCCTTCAGGTTCTGGTTGACCTTGTATTGGCTATATAACCTAGAGTAAATTATTTAGCTTCCCTATGTCTCAGTTTCTTCATCTGTAAGCACCTCAAAGGTTTGATGTAAATATTGATGTGATAATTCATGCAAATTGCTTGGAACTGTTTGAGCATACTCCTAAATATCAGCTTGTGATATTTTTTTAATTGATAAAATAAGCAGAATTTTTTACTTTACAGATACTGTTGTGGCATTTTTTTTAAGGACCAATTAATTGTCCCCATATAAAGCTCAAACCTGGATTAATAGTAACCACCCAACCTAACAAAATAACCTTCTCATGGGAGATGGTCCAACTACTTTTAACCCTAATTTTTAAAATAAAATTGATAAACTAATACCACTTCTAAGAACTGAAGAGATTTATTTAAAAATATGCAAATGGCTGTTTATCATAGCATTACTTATAATATTAAAAGCTGGAAATACTATAAAATGTCTTAATAGTGGAAGACTGGGTAAAATAGCAATTAATGACTGTCAACACCACTAACAACAAAATCATCATGGTTAACAATTTTCAAATGATTACTAAGTTCTTGGCACTATTTTATGCTTTATATATATTAATTCACTTAACCCACAACTCAATAAAGGAGATAATTTAAGTTCTCCATTGAGAGACGAAGTGCTAAAATATCTCACCCTAAATTAAATGGCTAGAGAGGGAAGAAACCAAGATTTGAATCCATGTAGTTCCAGGACCAATGCTTTTAACCAGTAGAATATGTAACTAACATTGCAAAAAAGTAGGTTACTATCTTGATTGGATCGGACTGTATCTTATACCTTCAGTACTTTTGAAGAGCTTTTGTTTTGTTTTTAATCTTAACTTGTAACACTATTCTATATGTTCACTCAAAACAAAATGAAAAGATAATATACAAATTTTTCATAGAACTTTGATATGGTCAACAAAGGTTATAATAATCTTTAAGTCAATGGTTATTAATCTTGGATAAATATTAAAAAGTCACCTGGAAAGCTTTTAAAACATACCAATACCAAGGTCCCAACCCCAGAGTTCCAGTTTAACAGCCATCCTTATCCTGGTCCAATTATACCAGAATCTCTGAGAATGAGACTTAGGCATACATATATTTCTTAATTCTTCAGGTAATTCTGGGTAGAAACAGGGTTGAGCATCATGGCTTTAAATAGTGAGAGTCTGAGGGTCAGGGGAGATAATTTACATGAATTTTTCAGCAGTTTCTGTCAGCAACCAAGAATCATATTAGTAAACAGGTTAGGTAAGGGAAACACTGGAAAAATAAGACTTCGGGATCAAGTATTAGAACCAACCAAGGTCATGAGATTAAAAGTAGTAAGGTGGCAAGGTCCATGGAGCAGCTATTTCTAAGGTCAAAGATCAGAGCTCTATCCTTTGGATAAGAGCAAGCTGAGATGCTGGAGTTCCTTTTTGGGGTACTGGCTGATTATTGATATAAAATTTAAAATGGAATGCCCCTGAATCTGACTTCAGAAAAACTTAAATTCTGAAAGAGGACTTTAGAAAAGGGGTCAGAACCCTTGGACTAGGACTACAATAGGCCGCACCTGAACAGTAATCAGGTGAATCAGAAAGAAAACAGTCCTTGTATAGACTGCAGCAGCCTGCCTGGCTTTAAGTCATCCACCTGCCTAGAAAACCCTCCCTGGAGGAAAGTAATAACGTCCAAGGCTTCAAGTGATCTCTATAAATAATTTTTTAAACACAAAGCCTAATATACAGTCAAAGAAGACAAGACTACCTAACAAGGACCAACAACAGGGAGTGGAAAAAAGCACCAAAAACAGCCTACCAGGACTCCAGATATTGGAACTGTCTGTCACTAATTGTAAAACAACTATGCTAGGAGTTTTTTTTAAAGATTGGAAAAACTTGGCAGAAAACTGGAAAAGTCTAAAAAGCAACTAAGCAGATTTGAAAAAAATTAGACATTCTACAATGAAAAAACAGAATAACTAAAGTGAAGAATTTGATGGGTGAATTAAATAGTAAATTAAATACATCTGAAGAGAGTTACTGACATAAAGGTAAAAAGAAACTATGTTGAAAGAAGCAGAGAGATAATGAAATTACAAATAAGATACAGAGAAAACAGAGAGTCTAATCCTATATAATAAAAGGCTAATATGCAAATAGACCGAACGACAGAACGAGTGGTTGCTATGACGCACACTGACCGCCAGGGGGCAGACGATCAATGAAGGAGCTGCCCCCTGGCGGTCAGTGCACTCCCACAGGGGGAGCGCCGTTCAGCCAGAAGCCGGCTCATGGCTGGGTGCCTCCCAGCGCTAAGGATGTCCTAAGCTCGTGGTCAGCAAACTGCGGCTCGCGAGTCACATGCAGCTCTTTGGCCCCTTGAGTGTGGCTCTTCCTAAGCCTTAGGAGTACCCTAATTAAGTTAATAACAATGTGCCTACCTATATAGTTTAAGTTTAATAAATTTGGCTCTCAAAAGAAATTTCAATCATTGTACTGTTGATATTTGGCTCTGTTGACTAATGAGTTTGCCGACCACTGTTCTAAACCATCAGGCAGACATCCCCCCAAGGGCTCCTGGACTGTGAGAGGGTGAAGGCCAGGCTGAGGGACGCCCCAACCCCAGTGCACAAATTTCATGCACCGGGCCTCTGGTATGAATTTAAAAGGGGTTCAAAGGAATAAAAAGAGAGTACGAGGCAGAGGCAGTATTTGAAGAGATAATGACTATATATTGTCCAAAAGTAAGAAAAAAAAACATAGGCATATTGCACTTTATTGTAGTTCACAGATATTGCATCTTTACAAATTGAAGGCAAGACCCTCCATCATCAAAAAGATTGACTCACGTTATTGTGGTGGTCTGGAACCAAACCTGCAATATCTCCGAGGTATGCCCGTAAAGAAATCAGGCTGGGGCATATGAATGTAAGAAAAACAAAAAGAAGAGAGTAAAGGAAGGGAAATGAAAGGGAAGGAGGTAGAGAAAGATGTATCAGTTCCAGAAATGAAAACAATCTGTAAGTTTCATCATCTTAGTTCAAGACAACTACATAAAAAAGATCAAAGAATTAAAACTCCCAAATTATACCAAATTCCCAAAAGCGTACAAGATATAAGGATCCATGGTCCACCTCTCTCCACCCCGAAACACAGGATCTATAATAATAAAAGTGTAATATGCTAATTACACTGGACAGCTGAATGACCTTCAGACATCATTCCAGATGTTCTTCAGATGAAGCCGCAGCAGTGGGGGCCGAGGCAGAGGCCGTTAGGGGCAATCAGGCAGGCAGACAGAGTGGTAAGGGGTGATCAGGCAGGCAGGAGAGTAGTTAGGGGCATCAGGCAGGCAGGAAGAGGGGTTAGGGGCAATCAGGCAGTCAGGCAGAGGGGTTAGGGGCAATCAGGCAGGCAGACAGAGTGGTAAGGGGTGATCAGGCAGGCAGGCGAGTAGTTAAGGGCATCAGGCAGGCAGGCAGGCGAGCTGTTAGGAGCCAGCAGTCCCAGATTGTGAGAGGGACGTCCAACTGCCGGTTTAGGCCAATCCCCAGGGGACCGGGCCTAAACCGGCAATCGGACATCCCCTGAGGGTTGCTGGATTGAGAGAGGGTACAGGCTGGGCTGAGGAACTCCCCCCACCCCCATGCACGAATTTCATGTACCAGGCCTCTAGTTTTTAATAAAAAGCTGAAAACAATAATAATACATCTTTAAAGGAAACATTTTAAAAGCTCATCTGTAAACTTGCTGTTTAGATCTTAAAATGCAAAGAAATGAAGTTACTTATGGTAGACAGATCAGATTCCTAGTCCACTTTATAAAAACATATTTCACCTGAGAATTGTTACAATGACAAAGTACTAATTTTTTCCTAAGGGAAAATGTTTTAGAGTTTCAATATCAGGAAATCTTTTTCTCAGTTGCTCAGGTACCAAGAGTCTCTTTTTTCCTTCTCCTTATCTTGCATTAGAAACATCCTATGAACTGGATTAGGAAATGGAGTTGGATATGTAGGTACTGGTAGTACCTAGAAAGTATTTGCCTACTTTTGGAATAAGTTGAAGCTATGTGATTGGAGGACAGAAGTTTATAATCATGAAGGGGAGTGGAATGATGATGTCATGGGGCAAACAAAGAACAAAAGGAGAAGTGGATGTTTCTACTTAAAGAAAAATCATATGTAGGGAACACCTTACTTACACTGAACTGGAACAAATAAAACTTTGATGAAAATATCTTTTTTCCACTCCTTCAGCAAAAGATCCAGTTTTCTACACTACTCAGTTGAATAGTAGTAATGATTTCATATTCATGTCTCTATGCAAACAAGAAATAAAATTAGTTTACAACATTTAACTTCCAAATATGATTTGATATCTTAACCAGTTAACTGCCACGATATCTTGAATTTAATTAAAAAAGGTCTGCCACTTGCGTCTATAGACGCTTATGGCATACAAATGGTTAAATTTTAAAATCTAGCAACATGAAATTTATTAAATCAAACTAAAACTTAAACAGTTCATAAAGGAGGAAAATAGAAGAGGTTAGAGGAACCATTTATATTTCAAAAACTTGGAGAAATAGGTATTCCAAAGATGACAAAAACTACAGCCCATTATGTTTTTGTCAAAACTTGCCGGGGTCCAACCCCAGCAGGTCCAGGGGTTCCCAAAGGCGTAGACGGAGTCTGCGAAGAAGGAATGACACGGAGACAGCGTTCAGTTGATCAGCAGCCTAGCCAGGATCTCCAGCCAAGTTCTGGTCTCGATCTCCAGAGAGGTTCTGCTTAGGATCTCCAGCCAGGTTCTGTACAGGTTCTCCAGCCAGGTTCAGTCACCAGGTTCTAGTCAGGTTCTCTTGCCAATTTCTGTAGTCAGGTTCAGTCCAGGATCTTTTGCCATGTTCTCTCCAGCGAAGTCCTTCTGTCTCTAGAGAACGTTCTGTGTAGGTTCTGTGCCTAGGTTCGGTCTCTCTTGGTCCTGTCTTCTAAGTCCTGTCTCCTAAGTTCTGTGTTCTGAGTTCTGTTTCCTGAGTTCTGTGTCTTTCTGTCTTGTTACATCTGTATTTATACCAGTTGATTCAATCCTATCAATCTCTATTACAAAGGTTAGCGCGTTTTTTATCTCCATTCCAGGGAGTAAAGATTATGTAGCTTAAGCATGATTGTTCGTAGTTAAAGTGATTAATTACCCGCCTGGCACTTAGTTAAGAGGTTTTATTCCCTCCCTAACTTCAGGGGAAAATCCCTACCTGGGGAAACAACCTTTCTCAGAGACCTTGGTTAAAACACATAGTGCCAAGAAGGTGAGCAAACATTTTAAGAACAGTATGCCATATATGCCAGGTCCTTTGAAACAGCAAGGATAGACCGGCTCCCGGCAAAAACTTTAATAACTCTGTTACCAAATACTTATATATGATTTGGATATCATGCAAAGTCTATAACTGAATAAATCCCACAGCAAAAGAAATACAGTGAAATGGTCATATATTAATGAACTAGTTAGTATTATATCCCCAAGATCCCTCATAGTTTTTCTTTTATCAAGAGAATCAATTAGATAAATTCTTAGTTAATATGCTCTAACAAGTAAGCCAATATAGTTTACTATAATTTTTCCTTTCAAAAGGAAAATAGAGGTCCTGTTCAAGTAACTCCCTGTGCACTAGAGTTCTAATCCTAAATCCCTAAAGAAAGAAATACATTCTATTTTTTAATAATCCAAATTAAAGTTTAGTAAGAGAGATTTGTACCATGGGTTAAAATGTAAAATGAAAAGCAGTTATAACAATATTCTTAAAAAATAATTAACAAGAAGTATTATTTAAAACATGATTACAAGTGTTATTTAACAATAAATTTTATTAAGTAGTTCATAATAAAGATATATTTCCCATCAGGTATTTAATGCAAATAATAAATAATTTTAGTATGAGTGTTTCTCCCCCCGCCCCCCATACTCATTAGTATGAGTGTCTTCCAATGAAAAATTCCAGGCAGAAGCCTATGGGCTCAGCCTCTGAGATAGAAAGAAGGAAGTAAAAATTGAGAAATGAATCTAAAAACAAACAGGCAAATGATGGTACAGAATATACCCAAAACTCTCCTCTGGTATTAGTAGGTATTATATAGACTTATATTATCACTTAGTCATATTATATCATTATCTAAACTTTCCTGAAGAGGGTAGAAATAGTCCTATATTCTTCACTTTAATGTTATTTTTAATATCTAAAAATATGAGGACTATATCTAAATAGTTCAACCTCTATAGGATTCCAAGGGTCATGTGTCCTGATGGTTAGATTTTAATCACTGGCTAGAGATTTTAGTCACCTAAGGAGTTAAAAAAAAACACCAAAAACCAAAAAACCTTACCACCAATCATACCCCCAAATCAATTATATCAGAATCTTCAAGTGGAGCCCAGTCACTGGTAGTTTTTTTAAAATCTTCCTAAGTCACTCAAATGTGCAGTGAGGCTTGAAAACCACTGGTCTATCCAAGATGTTACTAGAATTCTAAGGATTAAAAACTAAAATATGATTAATGACCCTCTAATGTCACCGCCAGAAGAGGGCAGCAAGGAGCCATTGTGGAAGGCCACAAATGGAAAAGTAATGTGCTAAGAAACTGTCCTCAGGGAAAGAAAGACCCATGGAGATTTGTATGTTCTGGGAGAAATGCCATGCCTCAAGTGGGAATTAGTGAATGGTAAGAAACCAAGCAGAGAGATATGCTAGCAAACAGACTGAGTTGAAGGAAAAGAGAGAGCCGGAAAATGTCAAAGAAGTGCCTGCTACAAAAAAAGACCACTCAGTGGGTGAAGAGCCTAAGATTAGAGTCACAAGCAAGCAGAATGTAATTCTCCAAAATAAGAAGGCAGAATTTAGAACAGTTTCCTGAAGCCTTCCTCCATGTTCCACAACAACAATCCTGGCTGAACTAATGAGATAATGTGACTCTTAAGATGTGGTTTTGGAATTCACTAAAATATAACTTTAGCATAAAACAGCCTAAAAAAAATCTTGAACAGCATACTGTAAAGAACCAATATGAGATGTCACAGTGATCCACAATGAAACTACAGAACTTACTACCATGAGCAATGGATTTATGACTTCTTTTCGTCTTCTACAGAATGCTTGAAAAAAATAAAAAACTAGATGTTCCAATTCAGGCACTTATCTAAAACTATTTATAAACTCTATGTATCTTGGCAAAATATAAAAAACCACATCTCTTATTTTACAGACTAATCCTTTTTTTAAAGGCAATTAGTAAACTCAAAACTTTTCATAGTCTCTGTGTATTAATATTATCATTAACTATCCATCTTGCTTGTGCTCATTTTCCAGTCATCCTGATTTCCTTAGCTATTTCCTTTGTCTTATTGCATCACTGAAAAATGTATAAAATCCTTTTGAAATGACACTTACATTAAAGAAATCAATTAAAATATGACCCATAGTCATACACCCTTTGCTATCAGATGACAGTAAGCACTATAAGTAATACTACAAATACATGATGTTCAAAAGGGATCTAGTGTGAGTATACCAGTACAAATCCATCATGACTACTAAAAAAACAGCTCTAAGCATGTAACAGTTTCTGTCATTCTTTCTATATTAAGACAATATATCTATTACAACTAATATGTCTGCTATTAACCACATAATAAAAACAATAAATGCAATTCAACAAGTATACCTTTACTGGCACTGAACCAACTGTCACTTGTTCATTTTTTGTTCTTATTTTTAAATTACAAAGAATTATTTTGTTAGAGTATTTTGAAAATATTTTAGCTGCAATATTCAATTAATCCAATGTTTCTGACTTTTTGACAGAAAATACAGAAAGATACCCAAAATTTCTCAGGACTTTTTGTTTTAAGCTAAAATTTTAGCTTCTACCCTTTAGTTTATTCAAAAATAAAATACAGTAAAACCACCTCTTTCTATATCACTACCTTTTACTAGGCTGTGGAGTAGAGGGGAATCACCACCTTGTTAGAGAAGAAATCAATCAGAGAGTTTCACTTGTAATTCACTTGTAATCACAAGTGCCAGAAACCAGGTGAGCTTAATATTCTAACCAATCATATTTTAACTCTATGTTGAGGCCCTTTAAAATGTGCACTGCTAATTGACTGCTTTTGTAATACCATAATAAAATTCTGCATGCTGAATTATGATTAAATTTCTTAGGAGTAAAAACCATACTTAATTCATTTTTGTATCTCCCAAAATTTAGCACAATGCCATTGCTGATAATATATATGGTCCCAAAGAGATCTTTTTCCTTCTCTTTTCATTGTGATATATACCTTACATACATTATAGTTAATACAGTACATAAAAATGTACAGAATGTTTATAGCAGAATTATTCATAATTCCCAAAAGGTGGAAACCCAGATATTCCTCAATGGAAAAATGGATAAACAAATTGTGGTATGTACACATAATGGAACATGATTCAGTTATATAAAGGAACAAAGCACTAATATATGCCACAACTTGGATGAATCTCAGAAACATTATGCTAAGTGAAAGAAGTCAGACAGAAAAGGTCACATACTATATGATTCCTTTTATCATATATCCAGAATGCATAATTTCATAGAGACAAAAATCAGGTTCAAGGTTACAAGAGGACTGTGGGAAAGGGGAGAATGAAGAGTGATCACCTAATGAATATGGGGTGATAAAAATTAAAACTAGAGAGAACTGTTAGTTGCACAATATTATAAATACATAAATACCACTAAATTGTATGATTAATTATATACTATGTAAATTTCACTTCCATAAAAAATATATATTTCAAGAAAAACTATATGCACAATTTAAAGTTATAAACACCTACACAACCCACCACCAAAATGGGAAATAGAACTCTTCCAGTAACCCAGAAACCTCCCAAGTGTTCTTCCTGGATTGTCCCTTTCCACATAGAAATTATCCTGATTTTTAGTAGTCATTTCCTAGCTTTTCTTCATATTTTTACCATCTACCTACCCAACCTTAAATAGCACAGTACAATTTCATCATACTGTATGAATTCTTCAGTCTTATTTTCTTACACTCAACATTTGTAAGATTTGTCTACATTGTTGGGTGTTACCTATAGTTCGTTTTATTGCTTATACTAGAGGCCTGATGCACGAAAATTCGTGCAAGAGTAGGTAGGCCTTCCTTCCTCTGGCTGCCGGCACTGGCTTTCCTCTGGCACCCGGGACTTGGGCTTCCCTCCTCCAGCCGCTGGCAGGCACCTGGGACCTGGTCTGGCTTCCCTCTGGCCCCAGCTTCGTCAGGAAGGACGTCCGGAAAGACGTCCAGAAGATGTCTGGTCTAATTAGCACATTACCCTTTTTATTATTATAGATAGTTGAGAGAGTGTTTTTATTTTTATTTTTTTTATTTTTTTAAATATATTTTATTGATTTTCTACAGAGAGGAAGGGAGAGAGATAGAGAGTTAGAAACATCGATGAGAGAGAAACATCGATCAGCTGCCTCCTACACATCTCCCACTGGGGACATGCCCGCAACCCAGGTACATGCCCTTGACCGGAATCGAACCTGGGACCCTTCAGTCCGCAGGCCGACGCTCTATCCACTGAGCCAAACCGGTTTCGGCGAGAGAGTGTTTTTAATTAAAAGATTTTATGCATTTGAGGTCCCTCCATGTCTTTTCATGGTTTGAGAGCTTACTTCTCTTTATTGGTGAGTAATGCTCCATTGTATAGACCAGTGATGGCGAACCTTTTGAGTTCAGCGTGTCAGCCAAACCCTAACTTAATTCTGGTGTCATGTCACATATAGAAATTTTTGATATTTGAAACCATAGTAAAACAAAGATTTATATTTTTGACATTTGTTTTATATATTTAAATGCCATTTAACAAAGAAAAATCAACCAAAAAAATGAATTTGCATGTCACCTCTGACACGCATGTCATAGGTTCGCCATCGCTGGTATAGACTGCACCAGTGTGTTTTATCCATTCACCTATTAAAGAACATCTTGTTTGCTCCAAACTTTTGGCAATGATGTGTTACAAACATTCGTGTGCAGAGTTTTATTATGGACATTAAGTTTTCAACTCTTTTGGGTAAATACCAAAGAGTGAGATTGCTAGATATGATAAGAGTAAATTTAATTTTGTAAGAAACTGACAAAGTGTCCTTTAAAATGGCTGTACCATTTATAGCATTCCCACCAGGAATGAATGAAAGTTCCTCAGCATTTGGTGTTGTCAGTGTTTTGGATTTTTACCATCCTAACAGATGTATGGTGATATTCCATTGTTTTTTCAATTCTCTAATGCCATATATGTTGAGCATCTTTTCATGTTTATTTGCCATCTTTATGTCTTCTTCAATGAGGTGTCCATTCAGATAGTTTGCTCATTTTTAAAATTAGATTATTTGTCTTCTTATTGTTGAGTTTTAAGGGTTCTTACTATATTTTGGATACCAGTTTTTTATCATGTTTTTTTCAAAAAATTTCTCCCAGTCTGTGTCTTGTCTTTTTAATCTCTTAACAGTGTCTTTTACAAAGCATTAGGTTTTCATTTTAATGAAGTCCAACTTATCAATTTTTTTTCTATCATAGATTGTTTTTGGCATTGTGTCTAAAAATTCAGTGTCAAACCTATGATTATCTAGATTTTCTCCCATGTTAACTTATAGTTTTATAGTTTTGTGTTTAACATTACCACTTTGAGATAATTTTGTGAAAGATGTAAGATCTCTGTGTAGATTCTTTTTATTTATTTTTTTTTGGCATGAGAATATCCTGTTGTTCCAGCACCATGTTGAAAAGACTATGCTTTCCCATTGAACTGCCTTGGCTCCTTTGTCAAGATCAGTTGACTACATTTATATGGGTATATTTCTGGGCTATTTTGTTTCACTGATCTAGGTTTTGTTTTTTTCATCAATATCACTCTGTCATAATTACTGTCTTTTCAGATTAAGTCTTGGAGTCCAGTAGTATCAGTTCTCTGACTTTGTTCTTCTTTGATACTATGTTGACTATTTCTGGTCTTTTACCTCTCCACATAAGCTTATAATCAGTTTGTCAATATCCACAAAATAACTTCCTGGGATTTATATTGAGATTACATTGAATCGATAAATCAAGTTGGAATGAAATGGCACCTAAACCATATTGAGTCTTCCCATCCTCGAACATTGAATATCTTTCTGTTTACTTAGATCTCCTTTGATTTTTTTATCACAATTTTGTCATTTTCCTCATATACATACATCTTTTACACAAGTTGTTAGATTTATATTAAGGATTTTAAATTTTTTTGGTGCTAATGTAAGTAGTGTTCACATTTTGATTTCAAATTCCAACTACTAGATTTATATCTATTTTAATTTTATGCAAATGTAAATGGAATTATGCTTTTAATATAAAATTTCAGTTGTTCATTACCACATTATAAGAAAACAATGGACTTTTGTACATCTTTGATACAAAGTTAATGTACAAAAGACCATTGTTTTCTTATAACGTGGTAATGAACAACTGAAATTTTATATTAAAAGCATAATTTCTTTAATCTCAATATAAATCCCAGTTCAATCACTTAATAGTTCCAGAAGACTTTTTATTGATTCTTTGGGATTTTTCTACATAAATCATCATGTCATTTATAAGCAAAGGTTTATTTTTTCCTTTCCAATTTGTGTATCTTTTATTTCCTTTTCTTGTTCTATTTCGTTAGCCCAGACTTCCAGGATAATGTAGAATAGGAGTAATCAGAAGGGAAATCATTGTCTTTTTTCCTGATCTTAATAGGAAAGCATTTACTTTCTCGCCAATAAGTATAATTTTAGCTCTAGGTTTTTTTGTAGATGTACTTTAACAAGTTGAAGAAGTTTCCCTTATTCCTATTTTCCTGAGGGTTTTTTTAAAAATATATTTTATTGATTTTTTACAGAGAGGGAGAGGGATAGAGAGTTAGAAACATCGATGAAAAAGAAACATCGATCAGCTGCCTCCTGCACACCCCCTACTGGGGATGTGCCCGCAACCAAGGTACATGCCCTTGACCAGAATCAAACCTGGGACCCTTGAGTCCACAGGCCGACGCTCTATCCACTGAGCCAAAACATTAGGGCTTTCCTGAGTTTTTATCGTTTATGGGGGTTAGATTTTGTCCAATGCTGTTTCTGCATCTATTAATATGATCACATAATTTTCTTAATTGGCCTGTTAATAGTAAATGATTATACTGTTTTTATAAATGCTGAGCTAGCATTGCACGCCTGGAATAAATCACACTTGGTCATAATATATAATTCTTTTCATACATTTTTAAATTCAATTTGAAAATATTGAGGATTTTTGCATGTATATTCATAAGAAATACTAATCTGTAGTTTTCCTTTCTTATATTGTCTTTGGTTTGATTAGGGTAATGCTGGCCTCATAGAATAAGTACGAAAGTATTCCCTCTGCTTCTCTTTTCTAGAAGAGATTGTAGATAATAGGTAAATTTTTCCTTGAATGTTTAATTAAATCAAGAGCATTAAAAAAATAAAATAAAACATTTGGCTTTTCAGGCAGAAATGAGGAGGCAATAGTGGTTGAATATTTTTAAACTCCTAATATCCTCAAGGCACTGGTTCTAATACTTTAAAAATATTATCTTTATAATCTTTTCAACAAACTTATGAGCTATTAATTCCCTTATTAGTCCCTTAATACAATTTTTTTAAAGAAACCTCTAAGTAAGTACCTTGCCCATGGTAACACAGCTAGTATATATAGATTTGGTATTTTAACCTAAGTATATTTAACTCAACATCTCTTCTATTTCCTCTAGATTTTATTATTATTCACACGCACACACAAACGGGAGTTAGAAAGCAAAAAGAGAAGTAAAGGGAATGAAAGAGCAAAAACCTTGAAACTTCAGCTTTAGGAGCATAATGGGAGGTAACATCACACAATACTGTTTATTCCATGCATTTTGAGACGCATAACATAGTGGTTAAAAGTAAGATTGCCCAGGCTTAAATCTTAATTCCATCACTTCCTAGAAGTGTGACTCTGAGCCATTTTTCCTATGGGAGCTATGTTTTTCCTCCTCTGTAAAACAGCATGATTACTTACCCTTCAAATGTTTTTATAAGGATTAAATTATCGAATTAAATAGCCTACTGTATGTAAAGAACTTAAGTAAATCTCATATATTTTTAAATAATTTGTCACTGCTTTTTAAGATGACAAAATTTATTTTAAAAACTTAGCCCATAATGTTCTGAAATTTGCTAATTACCTGAAATTCCCTCGTTGCATACTGACAATTTGAGTCCACAACTCTCATGCTAATGTAGGTTAATATTTGAACCCAAGGATAAGGAGCAAAATGTGGCAAATCTTTACACATTACCATCTATAATTTCAAATGATAAAACTGTAAATGATTTCAATGTTAAATACAATGTATTTTTACCATCCAAAGATTCAGTAATGAGAAGTTCTATTTTACAGTTTCTGAATACACCCCCAAATTTCTTAACTTTAACTAGCACGGATCTGTATGAGATTAACAGGAAAATATTAATCAAAGTCTAAAGAGAGAAAATAATTTAACAGTATGAATCTTTCTAAATGCACGATAATTTACAATGGAGATGTATCAAGCACCACAGAGTAATGAGACATTTTTCCTGGTAGGAAAATCTTAGTGTCACCCTTTAAAGAAGCCAATCCTTTCTATCAAACTATAGGTTTTCCTTTTTAAAATCACAACTCAATTGCTGAGCAAAAAGTCAGATCACAAAAACTGACTGAAAGTAAAGGCATCACAGGGAGATAATCTGAAAGGGGAAAAGTTCCTTTTACCATCCATCAGGTCCTTTGGAGCAGGTTCACATTGCTCAGAACCAATTTTAATGGGAATATAACTGATATTTTTCTACAGTCACTTGGCCAGTTGAGAATATTTGTTTAAAATTATCTTCCAGTTAAAAGTATGTAAGCCGTGCTATGTTTTAAAGAACTTTGAGGACTTAACTGATTCCTTTTCAGCATTGAATCTAACATAGATGTTCCTTCAGAAAACTCTGGCTTTACCTGCAGGTTCTCTACTGGACTACTTTCCTCTGAATGTGGAACACCTTGGATTTAAAAGGAAATTTTTTTTTTAAATCCTGAATTTTCAGAATAGGAAATTATCGCTTGCATATTTATTCCTTAAGGCAATAGGTCCACTCCTAGTTGATTACCCCAAATAACTGCTACTCGAGCCTTCTCTGCCCAAATTTTATCAAAAAAGAGATTTAACAAAATTATATATGTGCACATGTAATATATACATATATCCTATATAATAAAAGCCCAGCGACCCACTGGTGGGACGACCAGTTGACCAGTCACTATGATGCACACTGACCACCAGAGGGCAGACGCTCAACGCAGGTCCACTCCCACAGCGGGAGCAGCCACTTAGAGGGCAGGTCCACAATGGCTCGGCTGACCAGGATGAGTGGCACTCCCCAGGAGACCGATCCCAACAGGCCACGCCCCCACCAGTACACGAATCCCGTGCACCAGACCTCTAGTATATATATAAATATGTATACAACAAACATATTTACACATATATAACTTATAAATGTATGTTATACATGTAATTTATATGTATGTGTGTATATATAGATAGATAGATAGATAGAACTTTTATTTGAAGGATATACTAGTCAACCATTTCTTGATATACTCTAGGTATATTTTCGGATAAAGACTATTTATTTAGCTCCCCATCCTTAACTTCCTCAGCTTTCACTGAGGATACTGTAAGAAAACAGCTTTGGCCGAAACCGGTTTGGCTCAGTGGATAGAGCGTCGGCCTACGGACTGAAGTCAGGTTCAGTTCTAGTCAAGGGCATGTACCTGGGTTGCGGGCACATCCCCAGGAGATGTGCAGGAAGCAGCTGATCGATGTTTCTCTATCATCGATGTTTCTAGCTCTCTATCTCTCTCCCTTCCTTTTAAAAAATCAATACAATATATTTTTTTTAAAAGAGAAAAAGAAAACAGCTTTGTGAAATCCACTACATTATTCAATTCCAATTCCAAGTTCCAAGCTCAAATTAATTAAGCTGTACACCTAGTATTTACACATTTTACTGTAGGTAAATTATAACTCAAAAAAAAAACCTTTTCAGCTCAACATTGGTAAATGATTGAGGACTCTAAGACAGCATATATATTCTCACTGTCCCTATAGTCTTCACGCTCTATTCTAATTTATATGTTTTACCCTGATCCTAAAACTTTCTCCTCTTTCATCTATTTTGTTTTCCACTGAAATGATCACAGTGAAAATCTAAAAATGCCCTTGTAACAATCAGGAGAAGAAAGAAGAAAAAAACAGGCTGAAACTTTGATATAGCCAAACCTGACTAGCGAATTATCATCAGTTTACTAGAGAGGAAAATAAAATTCAAGCTGTTTGCTTACATTGTATAGGATATTTAAAATTAGTTGAATAATGTATAATTAAATAATTTGATAAGTCTATAAGCAATGTATTTATATTGTGTATGGTGACATTAGTATCAAATATGTGTTTTTTATCTTAAAATCCCAATTCAGGAATCTTAAAATCTTATTTGCTAGATATAGCTTACTCTAAGTGGTCACTAAAATGTTAAAAAGGCAGAAACAGTATGAACAAACTACATGCCAACAAATTGGACAACCGAGGAGAAATGGACAAATTCCTAGAAATATACAACCTTCCAGAACTTAGGAAAAATCAGAAAACCTGAATAGACTGGTAGCAACTAATTAAATTGAAGCAGTAATCAAAAAACACCCAGCAAACAAAGGTCCTGGACTGGACGACTTGAGTTTTGCCAAACATTCAAAGAAGAACTAACACCTACCTATTCTCCTCAAACTATTCCAGAAAATTCAAGAGGAAGGAAGATTTCCATGCTCTTTTTTTTATGACACTAACATTATCCTAATTCCAAAACCAGATACAGACACTACAAAGAAAGAAAATCCCTGATGAACATAGATACTATTATTCTCAACAAAATATTAAAAAGACCATAAACCATGAGCAAGTGGGATTTACTACAGGGATACAAGGCTGGTAAAATATTCACAAATGAATAAATGTGATATACACCACATAAACAAAATGAAGGATAAAATTCGCAATATATATATATATATATATATATATATATATATATATGTATATATATATATATATTATCATATATCAATAGATGCAGAAAAAGCATTCAACAAAATCCAGCAGCGATTTTTGATAAAAAGTCTCAGCAAAGTGGGAATAGAAGGATTAACATAATAAAGGCGATATATGACAAACCTACAGCCAACATCATATTCAATGGGCAAAAACATAAAGCATTTCCTAAGAGGAACAAGAAAGGTTGTCAGCTTTTACTACTCTTACCCAACATGGTATTGGATGTCCAAGTCACAGCAATCAGACAAGAAGAAGAGATAAAAGGCATTTAAATTGGAAAGGAGGGAGTAAAACTCTCATTATTCACATATGACATGATACTGTACATAGGAAACTCTAAAGGCACCACCAAAAAATTACTAGATTTAATAAATGCAATCAGTATACAAAATTAACATCAAGAAATCAATGGCATTTTTATACACCAATAATGAAATCTCAAAAAGAGAAACTAAATAAACCAAAATTCTATTCACCACTGCAACAACAACAACAAAATAAGATACCTGGGAATAAACTTAACCAAGGAAATAAAAGACCTATACTTTAAAAATTACAGGACACTGAAAAGGACATAGAGGAAAATACAAACAAGTGGAAGCATATACTATGTTCATGTACTAGAAGAATTAACATCACTAAAATGTCCACAGATCTAGAACAAATACTCCAAAAATTTATGTGCAACCAACACAGACCCTGCATAGCCATGCCATCTTGAAAAAAAAGAAACAAGTTGGAGGGATCACAATACTGGGTATCAAACTATACTATAAAGCCATTATAATCAAAACAGCCTGGTACTGGCACAAGAATGGACATATAGATCAGTGGAACAGAACAGAGACCCCAGAAATCAACCTATGTCATTATGGTCAATTAATATCTGACAAAGAAGGCAAGAGCATACAATGAATAAAGACAGTCTCTTCAATAAATGGTGTTGGGAAAATTAGATAGGTACATGCAAAAAAATGAAACCAGACCACCAACTGACATCATACACAAGAATAAACTCAAAATTGTAAAAGATTTAAATGTAAGTCATGAAACCATAAAAATCCTAGAAAAAAAAAAAAACAGGCTATAAGATCTGCCAAAACCGGTTTGGCTCAGTGGATAGAGCGTCGGCCTGCAGACTGAAAGGTCCCAGGTTCGATTCCGGTCAAGGGCATGTACCTGGGTTGCGGGCACATCCCCAATAGGAGATGTGCAGGAGGCAGCTGATCGATGTTTCTCTCTCATCGATGTTTCTAACTCTCTATCTCTCTCCCTTCCTCTCTGTAAAAAATCAATAAAATATATTTAAAAAAATAAAATAAAATCTCAGACACCTCACATAGCAGAATTTCCACCCATGTATCTCCCTAGGGCAAGAGAAACAAAGAGAAAAAAATAAGCAAATGGGACTACATCAAACTAAAAATCTTCTGCACAGCAAAAGAAACCATCTTCAAAATGAAAAGGGAACCCACTGTATGGGAGAACATATTCGCCAATGATACATCTGATAAGGGGTTAATTTCCAAAATATATAAAGAACTCATACAACTCAACACCAAGAACACAAACGATTAAAAATGGAACTGCCGTTTGACCCAGTGATTCTACTCCTGGGAATATATCCTAAGAATCCAGAATCAGAAAGAATATATGCATCCCTATGTTCATAGCAACATTTTTTACAATACCGAGGATCTGAAAACAACCCAAGTGCCCATCGGTAGGTGAGTGGATTAAAAAACTGTGGTACATTTCCACAATGGAATACTATGTAGCTGTAAAAAAGAAGGCTCTCATCCAGCCAGCATGGCTCAATGGTTGAGCATTGATCTACGAACCAGGAGGTCACAGTTCAATTCCCAGTCAGGGAACATGACTGGGTTGCAGGCTCAATCCCCAGTGTGGGGTGTGCAGGAGGCAGCCAATTGATAATTCTCTCTCATCACTGATGTTTCTATCTCTCTCTTCCTCTCTGAAGTCAATAAAAATATTTTTTTTAAAAAAGGCTCTCACCCTGACCAATGTTGCTTAGTGGTTAGTGTCGACCTGTGCACCAAAGGGTCTTGGGTTTATTTCCCCGTCAAGGGCACGTAGCTGGATTGCAGGTTCAATCCCTGTCCCAGTTGGGGTGCCTACAGGAGGCAACCAATCGATGTGTGTCTCTCCCATCAATGTGTGTGTGTGTGTCTCCTTCTCTTCCACTCTCTCTAATAAATTCAATGGAAAAAATATCCTTAGGTGAGGATTAACAAAAAGAAGGCTCTCTTATCCTTTGCAACAGCATGGATGAACCTAGAGATTATCATGCTAAGAGAAATAAGCCAGTCTGAGAAAGACAAATAAAACATCACATGATCCCACATATATATGGAATCTAATGAACAAAATAAAGTGAAGAACAAAATAGGTCCAGAGGCATAGATGCATAGAACAGACTGGTGGATCTCAGAGGGGAGGAGACGATGGGAAGAGATTAATCAAAGAAGTTTAGATGCATATATGCATAGCCCATGGACATAGACAATAGAGTGGTGAGGGCCTGGGGTGGGGCAGGATCTGGGTGGATGGGGGCAAAAGGGGAGAAAATGAGGGACATCTGTAATGCTGTCAACAATAAAAAAAATGTTTAAAAGCAGACACAGGCAACTACCTGCTGAGATACTCAGAGCATCTGTCAGTGACAAGTGCTATTAAGAGAACTGATATATGCAAATACTTTTAATATGCATTCCAATTTGCCATAAAAGGAAAGAATAAATCTGAATAATCTACTGTGAATAAATTCTGGCTGAAACAAATATTAAAACATATAAACTCCTAAAATGCTTTTATTATGTTGTTTCCTTTGCCTGAAATGCCTGTCCTCCTACTAATTGGTTCAGCCACTTACAAACAACTCCTTATCCAACCAAGGTTCAGTTCAACATCTTCTTTTGAAAGGGCTATAGAAACTTGACAAATCCATTCCACTGCAGTCATAAAGAAGAAAAGATGAAGGGGCATTTCCTCGAATTGTCTACTAGGACGATGGAATAAGGAGCCACATCTTTTACTCCAACTTTTTATTTTTGGAAATTTTCAAACTTCAAAAAAAGTTGAAAGAAACTACAATAAAACCCTTATGTCCTGCATTTAGCTCATTCCATTTCAGTGGGGCAAAACTGGTTCTTGGAGGGGAGTGAAAAAAATCTTAGACATTACGAAAAAAAGGGGGGGGGGGGGACCTAGACTGACCTACTGTTATCAGTTTGCCACATTTGCTTTCTCTCTTCACACACACACACACACACACACACACACACACACACACACAGAGGGTTTGGGGTTTTTGTGGATTGAACCATCTGAAAGTTACTTGCAGCATCCTGACATTTGACTCCTTAAATATATCAGCATGTGCCCACCAAAGAGCCTGGGTATTTTCCTCTATAGTCACAATACAATGATCACACTCAGAAAATCTATTGTTGTTATTGTTGCTGTCGATATTTATACCATCCATTCTCAATTTCTCCAATCATTCCAGCAATGTCATTTATATGTTTCAGCTCCAATCCAAGGCCCAACGAGGAATCCAGCACAGAACAGTTAATTGCCATGTCACTTTAGTCTCTTTTAATTTTCTTGATTTTTTTTCTTTATTTACTTAGTCTTCCATGATACCCGTATTTTTTTAAAATATATTTTATTGATTTTTTACAGAGAGGAAGGGAGAGGAATAGAGAGTTAGAAACATCGATGAGAGAGAAACATGCAACAGCTGCCTCCTGCACACTCCCTGCTAGGGATGTGCCCGCAACCAGGTACATACCCTTGACCGAAATCGAACCTGGGACCCTTGAGTCTGCAGGCCGATGCTCTATCCACTGAGCCAAACCAGTTAGGGCAATACCTGTATTTTTGAAGTTTCCAAGCCAACTGTTTTGTAGATTTCCTATCTGACTTTGGTTGTGTCTAGATTAAGTTATATTTTTTTAAAAACTGGCAGAAGTACAACATAAGTGAAGTTGTAGTATTTTTTGTGATACATCACATCAAGAAAAATAATATTAGCTCATCCTATAAAGTTAAGTTTGATCATTTGGATAAACCAGCAGAATTTCTCCATATCCTGTTTCAAATCTTTCACTCAATGGTTTCAGCATCTATCCCAATCAAATATTTCTGCGCTGCTTACACTATTTATAGATTTTTCTATTGCTATAATTCTTTCCATAATTATTATTCAGTTTAAAAGAAAAGTAATGGCCACTTTCCAACTTTGGATATAAAGGCCTTGTATTCTGAGGGCCATGGGAAGGTTAAGCAGAGCAATTCGTGGGTCTCCTGAAGAACATCTCTGCATCTTACTAACTTTTAATTTAAAATTTCATGACTAAAGGTTTCTACTAGTTGGGGGGTAAATACTGAAAACCACTACCTTAGAGCAACATTGTCTAATATAACACTGCAAAAATTAAAATGTTCTACCCCATCACTAGTTGCTACTTGCCACCTGCAGCTATTAAGCACTTGAAATGTGACTAGTAAAACTAAGGAACAGAAATTTTCAATTAATTTAAATAAGCACACAGTGCCAGATGTACTGTATCGGGCAGTGTAGACTTAGAGAGCAGTGGTCGGCAAACCGCAGCTCGTGAGCCACATGCGGCTCTTTGGCCCCTTGAGTGTGACTCTTCCACAAAATACCACGTTCGGGCACACACGTACAGTGCGATTAAAACTTCGTGGCCCATGTGCAGAAGTGGGGGGTGTAGGTCAGTCGGGCGACTGGAGACGTGGCGCAGGCAGGCTGCAGCGCAGGGGAGGTGCGTGCGATTCATGCACCAGTTCAGTGAGCCACTCAGTCAGCAGTCTCATTGTGCAGTGGTTAGTGCTGGTCGCGTCGGCAAATCGCGCGCAGGTGACAAAAAGTACCTACTGGAAGCATAAAGTTACCTGTATTTTTCCAACCAGCTGCAAATCCTACAGGTATTTTTGTCATCGATTTAACAATTGTAATTATTTTGTGATGGTGGCTTTATTATTATAAAATGAAACATTTTTTTTAGGTATGTTGAGATGGTTTGGACATATAGAGAGGATGAACGAAAGGAGATAGATGAAACAAGTATACAAGATGAGTGTGGATGGGAGAGTTGGAAGGGGTCGACCTCAGGGAATGTACCTCAATCAGATTGAGGATGTTTTTAGCAAAGGCCAGCTTAGGAGTACCCTAATTAAGTTAATAACAATGTACCTACCTATATAGTTTAAGTTTAAAAAATTTGGCTCTCAAAAGAAATTTCAGTCATTGTACTGTTGATATTTGGCTCGGCTAACTAATGAGTTTGCCGACCACTGACTTAGAGAATCTTATTTAAAATGTTTATCTTCATGTTGGGGGATAGTTTGCCACTTAAATGCAAATACATGTAACAAATTTAAACACTTAAAAATAATACTGTGGCAAGAGAAGTAATAACTATCATTTGAGAACTTTCTATATGCCAAGTTTCATATCAGGTGTACATATATTCTCATTTAATCCTCACTATGCCCCTCTAACCAAGAGTATCCTCTTTTGAAAAATGTTTTGTAATGAAATTACTCACATAATTAGAGCAGAGTTCTCATAAACAAAATACATTTAGAAAAACTAGAGCCAGTTAAACTGTGAATTGAATCTGTACTTTACCCTGCTAAAAATTTAGTATCAAAGTAAAAGCATTAGTTGGAGATAACAAATAGCTAATAAAAATCTCTCTAACATTTAGACAGTTTTTTTAAAAATTAGCAACACCCTTACTATTCTGATTACAAGTAAACGGCACAGGGGAAACTTTAATTTCTATTGTCACTGAATTGCTTAAGAATATAGACCATACTGTGCCAAGAGCAAGTGGTAAGTTTTTCAAAGGAAAAACAAATCACAATCCTGGTCAACAGGCAAACATAAAGATATGGCTAAATAAAGCTATTTTGATATTTTTATTACTAACAGACTATATAGGAATAACAACTATGCTTTAAACTGCAAACTTATAAGCAGTCTCCTACAAATACTGATACCTTTTATACTGTAGCACTCTAATACTAAAAGATATATATTAAAATATCTTCCCCCTCTTCTTCCCTCACCAGAGAGAGAGAGAGAGAGAGAGAGAGAGAGAGAGAGAGAGAGAGAGAGATTTGAAAAGGCTACATAGAAGGTTTTCATATATGATAAGCACAAACATTGAGATATATAAAATCAGAACTTCATTCCCTGATACAAAACCTACAACAGTTTAATTTAAAACTTTAGCTTAAAAAATAGGTTAAAAGGCACCATCTATGAACCAAAAAACAGGCTCTCACCAGACACCAAATCTGCTGATGCCATGTTCTTGAACATCCAAACCCTCCAGAGCTGTGAGAAATTGAAGTCTGTTGTTTATAAGCTACTCAGCCTATGGTATTTTGTTATGGAAGCCTGAACAGACTAAAACAGGATCTAATCAATACTCAAGAAATGCCAGCTATTATTAGGCATTTTAAAAAGTTTAATGCCTGGTTAGGTAGTTCCGTTGGTTGAAGGAATGTTGTCCTGTGCACCAAGGTTAAGGATTTGATTCCCAGTCAAGGCACATACCTAGGTTGCAGGTTCCAGCTCCAGTCAGAGAGTGGGGGGATGGGATAGGGAGGGGGGCTGGCAACGAATCTCTCTCTCTCTCTCTCTCTCTCTCTCTCTCTCTCTCTCATCAAAAACAAAAAATGTCCTTAGGTGAGGGGTGAAAGTTTAATAATGCAAAAATAAAAGTATTTAAGCCAATTAAAAAATAAAATACAAAATAAATTAGTATCAGTATCATAAAGTACTTGTAATTCTAGATTGTTTCTCTCTTCTGGACTTTCCCATAGTACAATGCTCTCCTTTTTGGAATGCCCTTTGCTACCAATCCCCTATCTTTTCCAAATCCTTTGTATATGCTGTGCACTCCACCAGGAACATCCTTTTAACCTTTAGCCTACCCTGTCTCCTTCCCTCCAATGGCACAGGATTTTATTTAAATTTAGGATTAAATAAAAATAAAAATGCCTGGCATATAACAACTCTGAGTAGAGGACACAATCATTCATATCTATGTACCCAGTTGGTCCAGGACAGGGAAAGACTCTAAGCATAAAAACAACACAGATGGAAAATGTTTTAAGGTTAAAAAAAGGAAGGAGAATAAAGGTGTGTGTTATGGCATAAACGAATTTGAATATTTTTAAGGAAAATTCTGTTAACTAGGATATCCATCATCAAAAATAAGCAAATCAGCTTTCATGTTACTATATTTGTAAGGGCATGTAATATGCAAACAACAGAAGTTTCTCTCAAAATAAAAAAAAAGTGCTCAGAAGTCCTGACACCATTTGTTTTTTTAAACTTATTTCCTTTAGATTGAGAATAAATAATAACATAGTTTGCTGAATATAATATGATACCTATTGGGAAAAAACTCTCCATTGGTCTCTCGTATTTCTGCATGCCCTATGAGCAAAAGCACTGATCACTCTTTGCTCCAGACTTTCTTTTCAAGGGTAGCTGCAAAAACAATAGCCTTGGAAGAAAGCAACAGTATCTTCCTCTACAGCAAAAATGTGTGCACCTTAAACTCAGGGCTCCAGTAATGCATCCCACTAGGTCTGCAGGTGTCATCCAGGCCACTTCATGTCACCCTACGGTAGGTAAAGCTCAGGAAACTGGTGAAAAATATTGACAATCGGGGGAGTCAAGATGGCGGCCAGCAGGACAGCAGTGCGAAATAGAGTATGAATGAAGGAGGGAGGGATAAAGGAGTGTGTGGATGTATGTGGTTTGTGTGTATGTGAGAGAGAGTACAGGACAGTTAGATCCTGCAGGAGTCTCGGGGGCTGGCAGACCGGGCTCTACGGGACGGTAAGCCCCAGCTACCACTGCAAACACACTGCAGAGGCCAGCACTGGCACAGAAACCACACCATCTGGAAGGGGAGAGCTGCTGTGACTAGGAGCCAAGCCTTACCACCACCCAGACTGGCCTCAGACACCACCCCAGACCTTACAGCCACTCCAGCCAAAGACCTGCTACCACATCTGCAGACCCATGGACACCGGGACTCCAGCCTCCCCAGCCACAGGTTCCTGTAGGTCCCAGAGTGTGCTCCCCGCCCACCAAACAGGCTGCTTCAGCCACAGGCTCCATGTGAACCAGCCCCTGGGTCCTCTGGTGAGTCTTGGAGCGTGCGACCTTCCTGCCAAGCCTACTGTTTCAACCACTGGCCCCACACTAACCGGCACCTGAGCCCTCCGGTGAGTCTTGGAATGCTGCAACCTCTCACCAAACCCACTGCTTCAGCCACAGGTCCCGCGAGACTCAGCACCTGAGCCCTTCAGTGAGAGCAAAACGGGGAGACAAAGACACAACCCCCAAAGGAGAAAAAAAGAGGAGGAATCGCCCCAAAATGGAACTAAATGAAACAGAGGCATGCAATATGTCAAAAAAAGAATTCAGTGTGGAGATCATACAGATCCTAAATCTGTATGCTGGATGGGAATATCAACAATTTATGTAAGAATAAAGAGAAAATCAAGAATGATATAGCTAAAATAAAAAACACAATGGAAGGTTTCAATAGTAGACTAGATGAAGCAGAGGACCAAATTAGGGAGTTAGAAGACAAGTTAGGAAAACACACACAATCTGAACAGCAATTGGAGAAAAAAATTAGAATGCATGGGGAGAGCCTAAGGGAGCTTTGGGACAACATGAAATGAACTAACATCCATATAATAGGGGTCCCAGGAGGACAAGAAGTGGAGCAAGGATTAGAAAATCCAGTTAAAGAAGTAATGAGAGAAAACTTCCCTGTTTGGGTGAAGAAAAAAGTCACACAAGCACAGAGAGTCCCAAACAAGATGAACCCAAAAGACCACAACAAAACACATTAATAAATTCTCAGAATCCCTACATCAATCGAAATAATTGCGTGGAAAAATCAGGACTGGCCAAGTTTAATCTTTCTACTCAAGTTTCTCAGTACATGATAATCCAATCAAATTTTTTCTGTGAACACTAGAACAGCTTTCTGGTATCCAAAAGGCAAGAATATTTTGCATGTTTTCTAGCCACAGGGGCTATGCTTTCTGATAAAGATGTGCTTGATATGAAGGACTCTTTTGTCAAGTGGTTTTCGGTATATGTATTTTGTGAAAGTCCCCAAGATTCTGATACATAAATACCTATATCTCACCCAGCTAAAATCAGTGCTTTAGGGATCCAGCCTCATAACCAGCAAGTGACTTCTATTGTTAGAGTGGTGGTCTAATAAACACTGGAGGCAGTGCAATTTGGTATAAAAAATTATAATCCTTGTAGTTCTAACAGCCTTAAATGAATCAGTGAACTGCAGTCACATCATCTATTCCATGCTTAATTTGCCTTACCTGTACAAGACTTCATTGGACAATTATAAGATCCCTTCAACTCTACAATTCTTTCATTCACATGCTACTAAAATTGTTGTGGTTCAATGGAAGACATTCACCTCCTATGACAGCAATGCCAAATACACTTCAGTTTGGCATTCCTTCAAGACAAACAATAGGCTAGAAAAAAATTAAAACTCATACATAAGAATGAAATTCTAAATTCAAGAAGCCAAAAGGTAAGTAGCCATATTATTAGTAAAACCAGATGCTTTTGGACCCATACTTAAACTGTCAAATACTTATGGACTAGATAGAGTGATGAGGGTCTCTCTGAACATACTGCTTTGAGCAATTGGCCCAAAGGATTTCTATGTTTTTAAAAAGCCTCAGATATCGAGACGTTACTTTATTATTTAAAACTAGAGGCCCGATGCACGTAATTCATGCAAGGGGCTTGGCCCTTGCAGCCCCGGCTGCCTCAGCACTTGCAGCCCTCGCAGCCCCGGCTGCCTCATGGCCCCGGCTGCCTTGCCCCCCACCCACTGGTCATTCCAGAAGGTCATTCTGGAAGGTCATTCTCCACCCAGTCTAATTAGCATATTAGCTCTTCATTATATGGGATAAACAGTCTTCTTTTGGGGCCACTGGTTTATGTTCCTGTAATAACATATTTATATTTTAAGTTCTTCTGAAGCTTGGCATATTAATAATCATGGTTCATCCCTCAATTCAACATAACAGTAATCACCTATTCTATGAGAACAAGTTCAAGATTGTTACAAATGTCTTCTATAAAATCCACAGGTCACTGCAAAGCAACTTTAATTAGCTAAAGAGGTCTATGATGGCAGCACATTTTTAGAGATGCAGACTCAAACCTAGCTTATTTGCTCTTTAAGTCTTATCAACCTAATTAGCCCCCTTCAGACCTGGTTTCTTCAAAAGATAATTAATGTCTGATACTAGGACTATTTTTTTGTAAGAATTAAATGAGATTATTTCATACAGGTTCTAACAAGGACACCTACTAAGCATTCAATAAAGAGATAATATTACTAAATGATCTGGAACACAGTGAGTTCCATAATCTTTTCCCTTTCTTCCCAATGGTATTCCCTACTATATCCTAACAATACTGTATATTTTTATCACACCTCCTATGTTGAATATACCTTAAGGGCCTCCATTTTCATACCTTTGATCATGTAATAATCTCAACCTGAAATTTCCCTGTCAAATTCTTATCCATCTTAAAATCCTTGATCAAATTCATTCTCCTTTGAGAGAACTTCAAATATGTATTCCTTTCAGAAAGTTAGTCAGACCCCTGGTGCATGCAGCTGGTGGTCAAGGGAAACAAGTTATTAACTTACATAAAAATTTAGAAGGCTATAAAAGATAACAGGTGCTGGCTTCATAGAAAGTAGAAACTAGCAGTTTGAATGCTGGAAATAGGCCAAAGGAATACATCTTCATTTTTGAAGCTAAACGTACAATGAAAGCAACACAAAGATAGCAGAATGTCCAATATACACAGGAGTTGCTTCATGACTATTTTTGAGTTAATAATTGTAAGGGAAAAAAAGCCTTTTAACATTTAAAGGCTCACCATACCCTTTCTAGCCTTCAAACAAATATGCTTTCCACCATTAAAAACAAAACAGAAACACCTAAATATTAAGATGCCATTTTAAAAACATGTCAATTTTTACTAAACTTCATTTTTTAAATCAGTAGGTCAAAAAATTTTCTATCTTTCTGGCACTTAATGTTTTCTAATTTATATACTCAAACTTACCTCTCACTATACCTCAAAAGTCAAATCCTCAAAAGCTATCTGCCCTCAAAACTTGGTTTATGCTTCTTAACCACTCTCTCAGACATCGTTTTCCACTATCAAATAATTTTTTCTTAATTTTACAGTATTTGCATGAAACCAAGCTATAGAGTCTCTCTTCACAATTTATGTTCTCCAAAGGAAATAAATAACAGAAAATCTTTGGAGGTAACTTCTGAATCCTTTCTAAAAAGCCTTCAGAAATAAAATTAGGAATTAAAATTTTTATCTTTGGGGACCAGGTTAAGGAGCTGGAGGGTCCCACTTGCCCAGATGCTGGTTGCTAAGATGATAAATTTTCTCTTCTTTCTTCATTAAGAACCCAAAGTTCTTTCTTCAGAAAGAGCTGCACAGCTCAGTATTAGACATTTAAACCACATTAATAGTCAGTGATTCATATGTAATATTTATACTAAGACCACACTAAATACAAAATTCTAAATGTCTTTTTCTGAATTTTTAGAATCTAGTAAGATGTCTTATTTTTATTGATTTCAGAGAGGAAAGGAGAGGGAGAGACAGGAGCATCAATGATAAAAGAGAATCATTGATCAGCTGCCTTCTGCATGCCCCACATTGGGGATCAGGCCCAGTACCTGGACATGTGCCCTGACCAGGAATTGAACCCTGACCTCCTGGTTCATAGATCGACACTCAACCACTGAGCCACACCAGCCGGGCTAGAATCTTTTTAATTTGATGAATCTGATTAGTACTTTTTGTTAAAAATTTATTGTTTATAGTTCTTCAACAAGGCTTTAACATTACATTTAATTTTAGATCATAAAGGTCATCATAGTATTTTAAAGCCTGAAGAAACCTTAAACATTTCATGCTTGTTACAAATGTAAATGTAAAGCTTAGCTTCATTGATACAGTAACTATCCGGACCAGGAAGTACTTGACCAACAGACTACTTCGGTGGAAACATGTGGTCATTGAAGTCCTTCACCCTGGGAAGGCAATAGTACCTAAGACAGAAATTCCGGAAAAACTAGACAAAATGTATAAGACCACACCGGATTTCATCTTTCTGTTTGGATTCAGAACCCATTTTGGTGGTGACAACACAACTGGCTTTGCATGATTTATGATTCCCTGGATTATACAAAGAAAAATGAGCCCAAACATAGACTTGCAAAACATGGCTGTATGAGAAGACGACCTCAAAAAAATAGAGAAAGGAACGCAAGAACAGAACTTAGGAAGTCTGGGGTACGGCAAAGGCCAAGGTTGGTGCTGCCAAAAAGTGAGCTGGAGACTGGACAACAGAAGGAGTAAAGATCCTTCAGTGACTTTATCTGTGGTGACTATACAGATTTTTCATGAGAGGACTACTAAACTAAGACTTAAAAGAAGCCTAGAAGAAACAAAAATGTAGAACCTAGGGAGTCTGGTGATTGACTACATATAAAGAAAAAAAGAATCCAGGATGACTCCTAGAGTTTTCAAGCCTAAGGGATATGGAAATATTAAGGAATCACTGACAGAAGGAAACTAATTTTGAAAGCAGAAGAGTGGAGTAAGAAAAAGGTTGTTTTGTTGTTGCTTAAAATTTACTGAGTATGACACTAACACCTTACCTTACCTTATCAATGAAGGAAAGTTTATTTCTTCTTAGAGAGATGGGGGAGGGGGTAAGGGTGGAGAGGAAAGCAGGCTACTTGTTGCCTCAGCTTCGAGTGGAGACAGGAATTCTCTCTGTTTCCACTCATATATAAATCCCTTTTCACTTTCCACAGATAAATAACTAAAGTAATGCCCCAGAAGAACAGTCCCCCCAAAACTTTATTTTTCTTAGAAATAATACAAAATATTTTCATTACTTCTGAAATAATTTTATTTCTATTTTTTACTCTAAAAAGATTTATGACTTACAATCTTTGTTCCACCCTCTTCAGCATTACTTAAGCACTTTTCATGTGAACCAAATAGCATCAAGAACCACAATAATCTAATCAACAATAACCTATTTTTGCTGTGCACTGTAAATTAAAGTCTAGCTGAATTCTATTCATTAACTAAAATTTAAAGAGATTGATCTCTTATTTGACAGAGGATTTACTAAAAGATAAAAGAGTTGGCTGGTTTCGGTGGTGCTGGCACTGTTCACTGTTCCTGCCAACGACCTAGTCCCGTAAACACTGAATCCTGTTCATCCAATGGTTCCTTGTCAACAAACCATAATCACATTTTGATGCACTTTAATAGATTTTAACAAAGTAGAATTGATCCTTTGTGTCCCCTTATAGCCTCAGTTTAGAAGCTTTTAACAATTTTTAACAGGAAAGTCTTTGAACAATTGGTACTGAACATTCAGATATAGGAGGATGAAAAAAATCTAGATGCAGAATTGGTTTTATCACTTTTCATACCTCTAAGTGGTGTATCAAGTTTCTGTTCATAAACACTTCCTTCCCCAATTTCACTCATTTTTATTTATTACTTCAGAGATTGATTTGGTTCGTGAAAATATTCCCGGAAAAGATAAACTCCACACAGCAGTTACCTGTGAAAAGGTGAAAGTGAGTCCAGTGAGAAGTACCAAAGGTTTTGATGTATCTGTGTTATTATGAATATAGAATATTAATATTTAATAAAGCCTCAAGCTATATGGTAAGTATGTGGTTAGGGAGAAAATGGTATAAATTGCTTCGTCAGTCTCTCAACTCACCAAGCCCCACATCCTACTCTCAATGAAAGCTCTATGGCAAAGAAAAATTTTGGTCAAGAGGAGAAAATAAATAGTTTAGAAATATTATACATTGCATTGGAAGGCAAATCCAGGTACTTTCTAGAAGGTAAATGAGAGGAACAGTGTGATAGCACTAGAGACTGAGTAGGAAAGATTCCAAAACATCAGCCTGCACCGAATACAAACGATTATTATGATTTTTGCCAAGAATCAACCTGGATCAGTCAACTGTCCATGGAGATGCTTCTAAAAATTATCCTTTTTTTCTTTTTCAGTTCTACAGCTGATTACAGATGCTTGGGCAACAACCTTTGGTTGGTGTGTGAGCAGCTTTTTTAACTTACAATGTATTCTTAAGAGTCATGAGAATTTTGGTTTAATTTTTCATACCCAAATATGCTGAAATACATAGATAGTAACCAGTCTTTCTCCAAGTGACACCAATTACTCTTAGAACATTGAATATCAGTTTAAATCTAATTGAACTTCCCACCACAGCCTACTGAATTTAAGAATAACATGTGATGTCACCTAAAGAAGCTACTGAACATGCAGCTTTAGTAAATAGTAATTATGAGTAATGAATCTATTTTAATAATATTTGCATATGCAACTTCAAAAATCTCCTTTCCAGTTTTAAGAATGTGAAAGAAAAATGACTAGAATGCAAATGGATTTATAAAACATCTTGTGAAGGAAATATTAGTAGGAAATGGACTGATTATTTTATTCAGCCTTCTGAATTATATGTTATGTAGCTAACCAAAAAAAAAGAGAGAGTATTTTTCAACCCATCTTGTAACTTTTTATATTTTTTCTTTGCTTTATTTTTTCCCCATCACCATTTATCCCCTCTATACCCTCCTCCACCTCCACTCATCCCACTCCCCGTAACTTTTTATATTTTGAAGAAAATGACAGCTCATCATTAAAGATAGTGACTTATTAAGCCTTTTGGTCTTTTGAACAAATTTGGTAAAAAAAAAAAAAAAACAACTTTAAAATATAGTATCATTAACAATGCTCATTTTACAGTGACCATGGTAAACTCAAAAACATAATTTAAAATATTCATGATATATTTCTCTTGTAACTATCACCATAAATTTCAGGAACTAATAAGAAAATGTTGATATGCACTTGATCTGTGTAGGTTCAGTCTAAATCTCTATAACCAAGGCTTTCAACCTTAGCTGCACACGTGAATTATGTAGGGAACTGAGGCCCCAGCCACACCCCAAATCAATCAAATCAATGTTTAGAACATGGGATCCAGACAGAGCATTTTTGAAAGCTTCAGAGGTGATGCCAACCAATAACTGAGATTGAGAACCATGGCTCTAAAGATCCTAACAGTATAAATCTGAAAACATAAAGAGAAAACATAAACACATACATGATATGGAGTAAAAAAATTAAGTAATCTTGCTTTTTTTGTGAAACAACACAACCTAACTCTTTTCTAAGTCATCCTGACATTCTTTAGCTCAAACTAATTAAATTTCCCACCACAAAAGCAAACTCACAGCAAACTGATGAGGTAAAAGAAATAGGCTACAGAACTGGAAGGAATGGAAACACCTTTTTACAACTGATTATTGTACACAGTTGCAATTAGTCTGTAGCCTGAAATAAGAGTGAGAAGAAAACATTTATTTTTCCTAAATACTTACATTTAACTCTTGTCCTTAATGGAAATAAATGTCCAAATGATAATGAAAATTGTTCATTCCTATCAATAAGAAACATCAAGTTTGAAAGCAAACTTCAAGAAGCCCTCCTACACATTTTATATGGCAAGAAATTTAAATTGAATTCCTTTGCATAAACACTTCACAACTGTATTTATTTTAAAAAAAAAACCACACAAGTTATACATATGTTCAAGTAGTAATTGATATTCAGAATGAAAGACCATATAGAAACTCAAATCCAGTCTTTCCCTTAAAGGAAGTTTCTCCTACCAGCTTGCATTACTTTTTTTCGCAAAAGCAGCTTTTACTTTATCATAATAGTAGCTTGCATTTATACTGTTTTGACATTTCCTAGGCTCTCTAAGAATCAATTAATCCATCCAACACCTCTGTGAGGTGGATACTAATCTAACCCACACATTATTCTCAACTCCTTATTTCTAAGACTGTGAAAAGCTTACTCATAAGCAGTTTCTGAACTGAGCCAAGGTGAATGAGCCCAAAGAAATAAGTGAACACTTGCCAACATTCACTATTTTGGGGTTTTGTGTGTGTGTGTTTTTAACTAATCCGCCCCACCCCAGTCGATAAAAGAATGCTAAAACATGTGAACATTTATCCCACTGGTTTTCATAACTGGGCTATCACAAAAGCTACGTAGGAAGTCCTTGTTTCCCAGGCCCCCAAAGAAACACTGTCAAAGAGAACCAATATAAAAACCTCAACTGGGAAGAGAAAAAAAAGCTGAAGACAATGGGCAGGAGGAACTATTCATAGCAGCTTAATTAAAAGTGATTGATATGTTAAGTATTGGGAAAGAAGATTCTAATTAAAATATTAAGCAACAATGCTTTAATTGAGTCTAGAAAATAACCCCATTCTCATACAGAAAAGTCTATGTACACTTTAATTTCAAGTTTTCAGGCTGTTTACCTCTGTAAGAAAATAAGCCCACCCAACTTCTCATTAACTTAGAACAGCATTCGTGAAAGAATGTTTCTAGATACAATCCATCCTTAAACACAAAACAGAATATACTTTATATATCGTTCTACCAACACATCTTTCTTTTGACCAGAAGAAATCAACCTTATCTTTCCTTCCAGAGGATTTCAGAGTATTAATGTTACAGTAACTGCACAGAGCAAGGCATCCAAGCTACTAGGTGTACCAGTTAATAATGCGGATTTTGTAATCAAAGAAAACACGGTAATTTCAAGAGAACATCAAAAGTGCTTTATTCAAAGTAATGTCCATCACTAGCTACACATTTCCTCCATCTTTCAGGAAATTTGTGGATACCATCCCAATAGAACTTTTCTTGTTTTGAGGGAAACCATTCAGAGACTCAATTTTCCACTTCTTCATACGTTTTGAAGTGCTGCTCAGAAAGTGCGTGTGCCATCGATTGGAACAAGTGGTAATCTGAAGGAGCAAGGTCTGGTGAATACGGCGGGTGGGTTAATACTTCCCAGGCAAGATCTTTTAACGTGTCTTTAACTGGTTTTGAAGTGCACAGTAGTTTCATAACATACTATCATTGGGGAAGCTCTGTAAAGGGTACACTGGAACTCTATAGTTGTGCAGTTTCCATGGTAGTCTAAAATTATTTCAAAATAAAAAAATTTTCAAAATATAGAAAATACATCTCACAAGAAATGTGTATAACAAAATAAATTATAAATTTCCAAAATGTAAAAGAAGACCTAAATAAGGAGAAATATGTTTCTATATGGGGAAGTCCAAACATAACAGTATTATTCTAATTATATTATTAATATTAAGCTGTTCAATTTATAATTCTAATGCCTTTTTAAATTTAACAAAATGATTCTGGGGTTCAACTGAAATAATAAATAGGCAAATAAAGCAAAGTATCATGCAGGAAGGATTATCCCTACCAAGTATGAAAGGATATCCTATATAATAAAAGCTTAATATGCTAAGTCATCTGTTCAACCAATCAAAGCATAATATGCTAATGATATGCTAAGGCCACTCACCCACTCGCTATGACATGCACTGACCACCAGGGGGGCAGACAGTTGACAGGCCGACCAGTCGCTATGACGTGCACGGACCACCAGGGGACAGACGCTCCGACCAGTACATTAGCTTGCTGCTGGGTTCCGGCCAGTCAGGACTGAGCGAAATGGGCCAGACGTGCCCTGGAGCCCTCCTGTGGTCCCTCCCCAGTTGGCCAACCTCCTGTGTTCCTCCGCGGCCTTGATCTTGCACTGGTGGGGTCCCTCGGCCTGGCCTGCGCCCTCTCTCAATCCGGGACCCCTCGGGGGATGTCGGAGAGCCAGTTTTGGCTCGAACCAGCAGGTATAAAATGCTAGTATGCAAATCAACCAAACGTGTAACGACCAGACACTATGACGCGCATTGATCACCAGGGGGCAGGCGCTCAATGCAGGAGCTGCATACTGGTGGTCCGTGCGCTCCCACGGGGGAGCGCCACTCAGCCAGAAGCCGGGCTCATGGCTGACGAGACCAGCAGCGGTAGCAGGAGCCTCTCCCACCTCCTCGGCAGTGCTAAGTATGTCTAACTGATGGCTTAGCCACTCCCAGCAGGGAACAGGCCTAAGCCATCAGTCAGACATCCCCCAATGGCTCCCAGACTGCAAAAAGGGCACAGTCCAGGCTGAGAGGACACCCCCCCCCCGCTGAGTGCACGAATTTCAAGCACCGGGCCTCTAGTAACACTATAAGAATTGAAAGTAGTGTAATCCTAACACAAGAATTGTTAGACAAAGCAGTGTAATAGGATGGCCCAGAACATACCCTATTCCCAATATCTCTACAAATGTAAATTCCAGATGAACTGAAAAATAAAAGTAACAATAAAATTATGTGACAACTTATAAAATATTATTAAGAGTTTCTGGTCTCAATGCAAGAATATAGAAGTCATTGTTCCCATCCTCACAATAAGAAAAGAACTGAACTAAAAAATCAACAACTCTTCTTACTTCCATCAGAGAATTGAGATCCAAGAAAAACTGCTAGCCTGAGAACTGGAGTGGAGGATGAATACAGGGAATCACAGCTTACAAGAAGCAAAAATTCACAGTTGACTCCAGTACTATAATTGATGAACTGCTGAAAGCTAAGTGTGGACTAGCTCAGAAAATGGGCAGTCTTGGGGAGGGAGACTTTCCTGGGATTTACATTCAGGTGCACCAACAGGTTCACACTAAGAAGATCTGAGAAAAATCCTCTCATAATTCCAATGAAGAGGTGTGGGAATGGGAGGGAGTAACCATTTTGAAATAGCCTGGAGCTCTCTCTGTTTTCCATAGCCAAGTCCTGCCCTCAAAGGAAATTGTTTTCCCAAAGGTTAACCAATCTGGGGTTAAGGAAATACCTAACTTTGGTCCTCTCTAGCCTTCCTGTCTCACCTAAGTAAGTTGGGGGAAAGGGGACTAAGAAGCACTCAGGAAAGTCACAGTCAAGAGACACAGGCTCACTAAAAGACAGAGAGCTAATCATCTATATATCTATATATATGCCTAATATGCAAAGTGTCCCCCTCGGGAGTTCAACTGACTGGGAGTTTGATGCTCGCTATGATGTGTGCTGACCACCAGGGGACGGTGCGGAACAAAGGAAGGCCCCCGCTGGCAGCATGCAGGTGCTAGGGCCCCTACTTGTCCAGAATGTCATGCACTGGGCCTCCAGTAGGATTAGAGAATGCTTCCTCTTCCTCCCCACCTTACCTACTATCAATAACTCTCCTATATAACAAGAGGATACAGCTGAAAAAACTATGAGCCTCAGGAACCAGCTAAGGAAACTGAAAGACAACAAGCACACTACAGGTAATTTTAGCCTCTGACACCACAGTTACAACAATTCACAAACACAGCCTAACCCCTAACCAGATAACATAAAACCCTCACTAAAGGCCTATTTGCCTGAGTTCCATTTACTCAATACATCATGTCCAACTATCAACAAAATAATTACAAACTATGCTAAAATGCAAAAACAAACAAACAAAAAACCCATGTCTCTTCTGAAGAGACAAAGCAAGCATCAGAATCAGACTCATATATGACAAAGATTTTCAGAATTACCACACTGAGAATTCAAAAACTATGATTAACATGCTGAGGGCTTTGATGGAAAAAGTGGACACCATGCAGGAACAAGCAGATAATGTAAGCAATGTAAGCATAGACATGGAAACCTTAAGAAAGAATCAAAAGAAAATGACAAAAATCAGTAACACTGTAACAGAAATGCTTTTGCTTTCATCAGTAGAATGGACACAATGGAGTAAAAAAATTAGTGAGCTCAAAGATATGTCAATAGAAACTTCCCAAACTGAAAACAAGAAGGAAAAATAATTTAAAACAAAACAACAACAAAACCCCACAGAATATCCAAGAACTGTGGGACAATTACAAAAGATACAGCATGTGTGTGTATACATGTATAATGGGAAGATCAGGAGAAAAGAACAGAAGAAATGTCTAAAGCAATAATGGCTAAGAATTTTCCAAAATAAATGAGAGACACCAAACCACAGATCCATGAAGCACAGAGACCATCAAGCAAGATACCCATTGGAAAAAAAAATCTACACTTAGGCATATCATATTAAAGCTACAGAAAATCAATGAAAAAGTCTTGAAAGAAGACAGAGGGGAAAATATTTTATGCAAGAGGAACAACCTTAAGAAACCATGTAAAGAAGACACTGAAGGGAAATAGTGTGGAAAGAAAAAAAAAAGTGTTGAAAGAAAAAAAATACCACCAACCTAGAATCCTGTATCCTGCAAAATGATCCTACAAAGGCAAAGGACAAGTCAAGATTTTTCTCAAAAAAAAAACACAAAAATTGAGGGAACTTATTATCAGTAGACCTGCCCTGCAAGAAATGTTAAAACAAACTCTTCAGAGATGGAAATGATACATGTCAGAAACTAGATTTACGTAAAGAAAGGAACACCCTTACAAAAATAAATGAAGGTAAAATACCATTATAAAATTGTGTCTGTGTGTGTGTGTCTCTTTACTTAAATATGTATTTTTACCAAAGGAAAAAAGCCTAAAGGATAAATGATTTTGACTGTATCAAAATCAAAATCTACTGCACACATAAAAATACCATAAACCAAATTGAAAAGCGAGCTACTATCTAGAAAAATTTATGACAAATAATTAATAGTCTTAATATATTGGGTTTTGTGTTTGTTTGTTTTTAATCATCCACAGTTTGGGGGTGGGAGAGTAAAGGGGTGAATTCTCTGACTAGTGAATTTGGGAGATGAAACCAGGCATGGTTTACTCAGGGTCTCATAGATCCTTTCTCATTTACAGCCAGTCTTTCTGCAGATGCCCAAAATTCTGCTGCTCTGTGCTATACAATTAAAAAGCAACATTCTGCCTCTGTAAAGGGGCCTGCAGTTGCCCAGTGTAGTGGCTAATTAGATAAATCTTAATCAGAGATAAAGTATTGGGAGGGCCATTGTGGCTACACATCTAAGCCAATTTTTCCAATTAAGCTTTACCCAACCAAAATTGTGATCTCCATCTGATTCCCTTATATATTTACTCAACTGGTACAGAATTCGGGGGGCGAGTGGGGGGAAAGGGAGAGGCAGTATCAATTATCTGCCTCCCAGACCCAAGCAGTTATCTCCAACATTAGCCATGTTTGAAAACTTCATCTAAATGTTTTCCAAACCAAGTATTCACATTAAGAGGGCTAGAATGTAGATATATACAAAGAAATATATAGATGGAGAGATAAATACAAATAATTTGTTTTCAGGTAAAAAAGATTCAGCACATTGAAGAGAATATTCCCTCTGGGACACTGAGTATCTTGAGGCATCAGAAGGATAAAATCAGGAGTAGATTTACAATGTGAAGCTAATAAAGTTCAACTTTTAGGGTCATACAGTTGGCATGGGCCCTTCCGTATTAGACATGATTTTATATTCTCTGAAAGGACCCCTAAAATTATAAAAGTCTGAGCCCTCACAAAAGCTAGATCAGCTCTGGATGAAAACCAGGAAGAAAGCAGAATAAAGTCATATTCATTCTAGATTGGAATCTTTCACTGTAGTCCAATTAAAAAGGTTCTGAAACACAAGTTACTATAAAAATTATAGAATATTACAGCTAAATGATCAAGGCTGGGGACTGAGCCTCTTGTGACCTTGACCAAATGGAACCTGCAACCCTTCAGTCTGAGGGCCAACACTCTAACCACTTAGCAAAACTGGACAGGGTGCAACTGAATTTGTAATGTGTAACTTTTTTAAGGCAACTACTTTGACAAATAATATATTTTTGTCCCATATTTTATGAGCACACTATAATTATGTTACCATTTTCAGAACTATTCTCAGGAGCACTAAAGGAAGACAGACTCACCATATTAACTTAAACCAAATTGTTGCACTTTTCCTGCCTTCTTCTGTCTCCTCCCTTTAAAAGAACTCCCAATTCGTATGTCTAACAGTGAATGTGCTTTTAGTACCTATCCTTCTTATTTTCTATTACTACTGCTGTTCTATATAGAAAGTGGAAAAGGCTGACAGTTATTACTATTTATTAAATCAGTAATTTAAATTTTATAAATCATAAATGAATATGTTTGATCATGGCCTAAAATAAAATGTTATATGACTTTTGTGCATCACTTTATTTATGCAGTAATTTTTTAAATCTCCAGGCAAGATTTAGGCTATTACTGCTTTGACTATAAAATAAATAGGTATATTACATTAACTATGTGAAATTTTATGTACTATACCATAAACAACCAGAGCAATTGTAGAAGAAAAAAAAATAAAAGCAACAGCTGCCCTAACCGGTTTGGCTCAGTGGATAGAGCATCGGCCTGTGGACTGAAAGGTCCCAGGTTTGATTCCAGTCAAGGGCATGTACCTTAGTTGTGGGCACATCCCCAGTAGGGGGTGTGCAGGAGGCAGCTGATCGATGTTTCTCTCTCATTGACGTTTCTAACTCTCTATCCCTCTCTCTTCCTCTCTGTAAAAATCAATAAAATATTTATTTTTTTTTTAAAAAAGCAACAGCTTTCCTCAAAACTATCTTTAAGCTTTGGCAATTTTATTTTAGATTTAATGTTAAATTTAAATTAACAAGACTTTCCCACTTCACTTTTATTCTGCAAGTATGAAATGTGCTTTCCCTGACTCCATAAATAAAAGAAAACAAATATGCTATCACTCCAAAATTTATCTCAGAACCTGAAGTGTTATATCTCATTGCAGTTGAAAAGATAAATTATAGCCATCTCTTTAGTGTTTTAATACCTCAATGTCGACTAAAAGAAAAGAAAATGGACTAAAAAATTTAAGATGGCAATTATTTAATATCTACACAATTATTTAACTCTTTTCCTACCTCATTCTGCCCTTTTCATGCATTCCATATTATAGGCACATTGTAAATCTCAACAATTTTTCAGGAAAGACAGGATTAACATGCATGATAGATGTGAAAAAATTTATAATTCAAATTAGAAAATGAATTGCAAACTTTTAACTACAATGACCACCATTTAAGTAAGTCAAAAATCTCAAAACCAGCTATAACACACATCACATAGGACTTCATTTATGGAGACTACTATTTTCACTAAGTAATTTTTAAAACTACCTCTTATTTCAAAGAACATTATTTTTAGAGACAGGAACATTATTTCCCCCATTAACTGGTCATTCCCAAAGCATTCTTTCAACATACTATAAGTTTTACTTTAATCATTTCTTTTAATGTTTGAAAAAGCTCTCTTCCTTACCTCTTTGCCTCAACTCTCTTATCATTTCTCCTATAAGAGCCAATCCTATACTATTTAATAAAAGAGTAATATGTAAATTAACCATCACTCCTCAACAAAGATGGAGGCGCCCATAGTGGCCAGGGTGGGAGCTGTTGGCGTCGTCCCGGCTACGCGAGCCCAGCGTCCGCTGGCCTCGGGCCGCGCGAAGGGAGGGGAGGGGAGGGGCCTCGGGCCAGAAGTAGACATGTAAGAACATACAAAATCTTGCATACTTGGTTAGGCAGGCAGGTAAAAGTTTTCAAATTAAACTGGTAATTCAAGGTGGAGGACAATGGAAGAGAATGGTGTCCTAAGGCATTGCTTAAATAGAAAACAAAACAAAATAAAGCCCATTCTACTGATGTTATTATAAATTCAGAATAAAATCTATTTAGAAAATTATAGGTTCTCTAGATAATTTTTTTCTACATGGTAATTCCTCAAGGCCTAGGCTAACATACGCTTAAATTTGTGTAACCCAAATGAAAACTAAGACATATTCTCCACTTATGGGATACTATACTTCATATGAGGATAAAGGAAGGATAGGTCAAAGATTAGTGGAGTTCTTTAATTCTGTCATCCTCAATTCTGGATCAGTAAACTCACTAAGAAATGAATTACGAAAAGTCTTCAAGACACCATTGAAATAAAAGTAAATGGAGCTCCCAACAAATCCGCATCTCATTCAAAATGTTTTCACTGCTAATTAGAAAAACAAGAGTTACCCACAAACATAAAAAATTATTGTAATATGCAAATCAAATCATTGCTATATTCATGAAACTGTGTATAGCAACTTCACAGGTTGACCAGTAGTTAAGAATAATATTATACTGCAGGAAACAAAGAAGTAGCAATCCTATCTAATAAAAGACAAATAGGGTAATTAACCGTACCTCCAATATGTTTCCCATTGGCTAATCAGGGCGATATGCAAATTAACTGCCAACCAAGATGGCGGCTGGTAGCCATGCAGCTGAAGTGAAAAGGAGGCTTGCTTGCTCCAGTGATGGAGGAAGCCAAGGTTCCCCGCCTTCCGCGGCCCGGCTCTGAGCCTGAAAGCAACAGCTCTGAAAGCAACTATGTTTCAATTATAGAAGCTAAACAAACCCCAGATACCTGCTTTCAGCCGGCTGCAGCCTCAGAGCTGGAGCAAGCAGGATGGCAACAGTGTTTTAATTATGGCTCCAGTGACAGCCATAGAAGGTAAATAAATCCCAGAATAAAAAAGAAAAAAAAAAGAAAAAAAGAAGTTGGGAGCTTCAGTCACCCACCATCCTGAAAATGGCCCTTAGCCCCTCACCCAGACTGGCCAGGCACCCCAGTGGGGACCCCCACCCTGAAGGGGGTGCAACCAGATTTAAACAGCCATCAGCCCCTCATCCAGGCTGGCCAGGCACCCAAGCAGGACCCCCACCCTGATCCGGGACACCCTTCAGGGCAAACCAGCCAGCCCCTACCCGTGCATCAGGCCTCTATCCTATATAGTAAAAGGGTAATATGCAAACTGACCCTAACAGCAGAAAGACTGGGAATGACTGACTGGTCACTATGACACACACTGACCACCAGGGGGCAGGCGCTCAATGCGGGAGGTGCCCTCTGGTGGTCAGGGCACTCTCACATGGGGAGCTCTGCTCAGCCACAAGCCAGGCTGATGGCTGCCAGTACAGCGGTGGTGGTAGGAGCCTCTCCTGCCTCCTCAGCAGCGCTAAGGATGTCGGACTGCAGTTTAAGCCTGCTCCCCACTGGCAAGTGGACATCCCCCGAGGGCTGCCGGGCTGCCAGAGGGATGTCTGATTGCCATCTTAGGCCCAATCCCCCAGGGAGCAGGCCTAAGCCAGCAGGTGGTCATCCCCCGAGGGGCCCAGACTGAGAGAGGGCACAGGCCGGGCTGAGGGCTTTCTCCCCACCTCCCTTCCCCCCAGTGCACAAATTTTTCTGCACCAGGCCTCTAGTAATATATAATGAAAGAGGTGATCACAACACAGTTTACCTCACATAGTCTCTATCATTCTGGTCTACCAAATTTTGTGATTGATTGCAGAATGGCAAATAACTGTTGATTTAAAAGCCTTTGAACCTGTGTCCCAAAGATTCTTTGGGATACTTATAATTCCAGGAATAATTGTAAAAGTACAACCTATTCTATTCTATATATTTTAAATTTTTTTAAAGTGGAAATTCATAAATTAAAATGAAGGACACAGAACACATTTTCCGCCCTCTGTCTGAGAATATGACAATGAATCATAGTGGGAAAACTGACAGTAAAGGAACTATCACATAAAACTTTTTCCATATGAAGAAATAAGCTTGGGTTCCTCTTTCTTCACCAATTTGACTATCATAAGTGCTTTAAAAAATATTTAGAAGCTAAAGATATTTTACACATGTATGCACATACACAGAAATTCTCCCATCACAATTCAAAGTTAATTTGCATTTTATAAAAGTCTATCTTTAAAATGCAAAGTTGGCAAAGATTAGTTGGAAAGAGTGAAGAAAGTTCAGGCACGTTAAAAAGTCAGGGCTGCCTGGCTGGTGTGGCTCAGTGATTGAGTACCGACATATGAACCAGGAGATCATGGCATGATTCCCGGTCAGGGTCAGAGCACATGCCTAGGTTGACGGCTGGATCCCAGTAGAGGGTGTGCAGTAAGCAACCCATAAAATCCTCTCTCATCACTGATGTTTCTATCTCTGTTTCCTGCTCCCTTCCTCTCTAAAATCAATAAAAATAAAAAGCCAGAGCTTTGTGATAATTTACATAAAAGTAAATATATCTCTATCTTTAGGAGCAAATAATAATATTCATCACCAGTGACCTACTCTTTCCTAAGAAAGAAATAGCTATTCATAATGTCAAATCTATAACTCATGTAACATCATCATTTGATTTACCTGAACACTTATCAGACAAGTGTGATCCTATGAGGTGGGGCACTGGGGAAGCAGCAAGAAATGTAAACTCTAAACTCCATTAAACCAAAAAAGCAACACCATCAAAGAGAAAGTAGATACATTATTATCACTATCAACAACAACTTACAATTTTAGTTTCTATAGTTTACATTTTCATATTCATTATATCTTTTGAAGATCATTTAATTTTCCCAATAACTCTCTGAGGAAGTTTCCGAAGTCATGATGGATTGCCATTGGTGGAAAAAGCAAAATACCATATAAGAAACATGGGTAAAGAAGGAAAATATTCTAAACAAGTACATAAAAGACCAAAGGGACGTCAAAGTAGTCATGAGGAAGAACTAGGCTGTAACTAGTCACAGGTTTAATTAGTCAGAGTTCCAACCTAGGACAACAGAAAAAGGGTACACAATGGCATCTCATCAACAGACATTCCTCAACAGGCTCATCTCTAGTCAGAGACTATCACTAATAATTCCCAGGTTCAGGAGCAAAAATCACACACAGCCCTATTTCTCCTCATTGAGAAACCTATTTTGAGACACTAAAATATCATCAGAAGTTTGTCTGCTTTCTTTTTTTAACCTTCAAAAAAATGAAGGGAAGATAAATTTATTCTAGAGGACAAAAGTGAATGCTTTTCATTCTATCCTATTTACCAAAACAAAGAAACTGTCTATCAAAATATACCTTAAGATCATGTTCAGCAGTCTTTCTAATCAGCTCTTCTATGAAGGAATCAACTGAACAGAGCTGGTTTTTTGTTAGCAGTACATAACACACCAGGAAAGTGGAACATTTTATTAAAGAGATGGGTGTGTTTTGTTAAAAAGCAATAAAACTGTGGTGAAATATTTTTAAAGACTGGCAATTAGAGGCAGCTTCCTAACTCTAAATACAAAATAATCACAAATTTCTTAGTCATAGTAGGTCAAGCATCTGTGTCAAAACTGATGGCTAAACTAGTTTCAGCTTGACATGGACTGAACATTAACCAACAGTCAATTACAAGGTTGAAGGAGGATTTTACTGATTTTATTTTAACCCAACAACTCAATTAACTCAAAGCTCCAACATTCCTCCCTATATTCAAAATATTACATTTCTTATCATTGAATACTTAAGATATTGTTCCTTTATATCATACCTTAGAAATTGAGTTCCCAAAGGAGAGGAAAAATTACCAAAATATTCCAAAGTTAATGAAAACTATAAAACCACAAGTCCAAGAAATTCGACCAACCCAAAGCACAAGGGACATGAAAAAAAATACAGCAAGGCCCACTGTAATTAAATTACTTAAAACCTAGTGACAATCTTAAACGCAGTGCAAGTATAATATATACATATATATAAAATCTGCCAGCGTGGCTCAGTGGTTGAGCATCGACCTATGAACCAGGAGGTCATGGTTAGATTTCCGGTCAGGGTACATGCCAGAGTTGAGGGCTCAATCCCCAGTGTGGGGCGTGCAGGAGGCAGCAGATCAATGACTCTCTCTCATCATTGATGTTTCTCTCTCACACTCTCCCTTTCTCTCTGAAATCAATAAAAATATATTTTTAAAAACCTCAGATATAAACCTATCCATATCAATAATTACATTAAATGCTTGTATGAGATGAAGGATGAACTGTGACTTTGCTTTATTTTCTTCCTGTAATTTATGTACAATTTTGTACAACAATCAGTGAAATTAGCACCAATCTTTTTAAAATTCGTCTATGCCTTGAATAGGAGGGAGATTTTTCTCACTTTATTTTATCTCTTTTTTTTTCTTCATTTTGCTTCAACAGCAAGGAACTGTTGTGTGAACAAATGAAAATGTAGAGAATAACTGTAAAGTGTTTCTGAAATCTAGTTTTGTGTATACACTGTAACTTCACAGCTCTAATAAACTCTGCTTACATTCAAAAAAGAAAATGTTCTAAGTACTCCTATTTCCAAGGGAGATTGTAAAATTAAATGGAAGCTCTGAATACATACTGCCTACAAGAAATCTACTTTAAACAAACAAGTTAATATTTTAAAAATGAGATAAGATACCCTATGCTGATGCTAGTCAAAAATGGCTATGTTAGTATCAGACCAAGTTTCAGAGCAAAGAATATTACCAAGGATGAAGAAGGTCCAATAATGAAAAAGGGATGAATTAATCAAGAAGACATGCTGTTCCTAGAAGTTCATGCACAGTACTTCAAAATACATGAAGCAAAGAATAACGGAACTTCAAGAGAAATAGATAAATCCACTATTATCACCAGAGACTTCAAAACCGTTCTCTCTATAATTGAAGGAACAAGTAGGCAGACAGAACCAAAACAATTTTCCCAACCAACAGGACCTAATTGACATTTACCGCATACTCCCCCCAATAACAAGAGAATATACATTTTTCACATTCTCACAGAACATTTACCGACAGTTTATATTCTGAGTCATAAAATAAGCCTATCTTTTATAATATATTTATTCAAAAGGATTCAGGAAATTCAAATATGTATATGCTCCCCCTTTCCATAGTATCCAATTTTAACTGGTAAATGACTGTCAGCTAAAAACCCCATTTCCCAGCCTCCATCCTTGCATGTAGATGGTGATTGGTCCATGTTAATAAACTGAGGATAAAAAAACCAAAGAAGTTTAGAAAAGGGGACTTGCTCACCCTTCACCCTGTCTTGTTTCTTCTCTGGGTGACAGCAGAGAACTCTGAAGTCTGAGGGGATGGCAGAACTGCATACAGAAGGTACCCAAAGACCCTGAGTCACCCATGCAGAGGAAAATCATACCAAAATGATCGCCTAAATACAGAATGAAAAAGTTATTTATTGTGGTTAGCCAATAAAATTGCGGACTTTGTTTTAAAAAGCAGCTAGGGTAACTCTGATTCAGGAAGCTTCTAAGGATTTTATGCAAAAGATTAACAGGATCTGATTTACATTTAAAAAGGATTACTCAAACTGTTATATTAAGAATAGTTTATAGGGAAGCAAGTGTGGAAGGAGAAAAACTAGTTAAAACAGTAATCCAGGGAAGAAATGATGAGTATTTTGAATTATTAGGGTGGTAACAGTGAAAATGTTGAGTAGTAGTCACAGTCTAGCAATATTTTGACGGTAAGGCTAACAAGATTTTTCTGACAGTAGAAACAGAGTGTGAGAAAAAGGAAAGTCAAGTAAAACTCTAGCAATGACTGAAGATAGAGGTCAGAGATAAAATGGGTTAGGATTAGATGAGGCGAGGCAGTGGACAGAGATCAGAAGATCCATTTTAGATATTGAGCTTGAGAAGTCTACCAATTACTCAAATAAAATTTCAAGAGGGCAACCAAATAACATCAATCTAATGTTTAGGAAATAGGTCTGAATTAGAAATATATATATATTTGGAAGTCTTCAGCATATAAATCACCAACAAAGGGAGAGTAACTAGAGAGGAGTTCCAAGAACTGAGCTCTGGGATATTCTTTTAGGAACCTGAGGAGAAAAGAAGAATCTAACACAGAAGACAAAGTAGTGACCAGTGAGGTGGGAAGAAAACCAAGAGTATAATATCTTAGAAGTCAAGTAAAGAAAGTTTATCAAAAAAGAGGAAGTGATCAATTTCTGCTCACAGGTCCAGTACAATAAAGACCAAAAACTAAACTGCTCCATTGGTCAAGAAAAAGTATTGTTATGTTTTATGGTTGGGAGAAATAATAGCATATTCATATGCTAATAAGAATAATCCATGCCCTAACCGGTTTGGCTCAGTGGATAGAGCGTCGACCTGCGGACTGAAAGGTCCCAGGTTCGATTCCGGTCAAGGGCATGTACCTTGGTTGCGGGAACATCCCCAGTGAGGAGTTTGTGGGAGGCGGCTGATGGATGTTTCTCTCTCATCGATGTTTCTAACTCTCTATCCCTCTCCCTTCCTCTCTGTAAAAAATCAATAAAATATTTTTTTTTAAAAAAAAAGAGTTCTTACTGCCTCTAATCTTATAAAAAAAAAAAAGAAGAAGAAGAAGAAGAATCCAGCAGAAAGAGAGGAGATTATTATTATAGGAGAATGAGGGAAAATTTCTGGAACCATTTCCTTAAGTAGGTGAGGGAACAGGACCAGATGCACAAGTGGCCCAATAAGCATTTAATCTATAGTTAACAGACAGAAAGGCAGAGTATATAAATGCTGTTATAAGTACGTGGATAGGTAATTGTAAATAATTAGGCTACAGTGAACCATTATTAAAGTCCATCTATAAGGACATCCCTCAAAAGTAGTCTTTCTGGAGAGGTGTGTTTGAATATTCATTATTATTTCAATTTCACTAAGTGCCAAAAAGCTATTGGAAGGCTCAGCAGAGTGGTAGAAAGACATCCTGGGGTTACCTTAATTGAGATCACTGTTTCAGGTGACTACTCCAAAGCACTAGAAATTCTATCCAGGACTCATAAGTGAGGCACCAATGAGCAATTCTAGAATAACTGCATTCCAATTATCCAAAGTCCTCTAAACAGTCACTACTGTGAGGTTTTCAAACAATTTCAGAAGTAGAGAAATCTAGCATTCTTGGGAACATTTTAAAGGTGTTGTATGGTTTCAGGCACTTGTAAAAACTACCCAATTCCAAAGAGCAGTCCAACCTTGGCCGTGGAATTATTAGTTCATTAATTTAGCAGTTCTTACAAATTTCACCAATAAAAATGACTACATAATCCATCCTGAATTACTGCCCCTTATGGAAAATATTATGCCCTAAAACATTTATAAACTTATGTAGTGGCATTTTAAGCATATGAACAACAAATATTATCTTAAATTCTTAGGCCCTTTAGAAAATAAAAATTATCAAGCATATAATTCTAACATTTAGGTAACAAAGTTTCATTGCACTGATCCACAGTCAGCATTAGCAACAGGTATGTTCTTGAGATTCGGAAAGGGCTCCTTTGTAGGAAATAAAGCAACAAATTCTGACACACACAGTTCTAAGTAAACAACTAAGTAACTAGTAAACTATGTAACTTTTCATTTGGACTCCATGTCATCTTCCATATCTCATTAGGAAAATTAAATATACATTTTAATAACCTGAAGTTTTTTTTCAGTGTAACACCCAAAGAAATTTTTTCTTAACTTATATGCTTATATCCAAAATGTAACTCAGAAGCTTCATGTTGTGATATGTTACTGTTATAAACAAACAAAAAACACACTCCATTAAATATGAACCATCTATTACAAATCAGTGATTCTTACCATTAACAGGATCTCATACTTCTTTGCAAATCTGATGAAAGCTATGCATATAATTTCAGGAAATTCATGAATGCCATGAAACCTACCAATGGGTCCCTAACATTTGAATAATACTGATTAGTGGAAAAGGATGGAGTCCAAAACTGATCCAAGAACATACAAAAACATAATCCTATCTAATACAAGAGAAACATGGTAATTAGCTGTATGTCTGCTACCCTTCCCATTGGCTAATCAGGGTGATATGCAAATTAACTGCCAGCCAAGATGGTGGCCAGCAGCCAGGCAGCTTGAAGCTAACATGAGGCTTGCTTGCTTCAGTGACTGAGGAAACCAACGTTCCCCGCCTGCCTTGCCGGCCTCTGAGCTTGCAGTTTCAAACATTGTTACAAATAAAGAAGCTAAACAAAACCCCAGAAACCTGCTTTCAGCCCGCTGGGATCTCAGAGCTGGAGTTGATACAGTGTTTCGATTATAAAACCCAAACAAACCGGATACCTGCTTTCAGCAGCAGAGGCCTCAGAGCTGGAGCCAGAGCTAAAGCTGGCCCAGAATAAAAAAAAAAAAAAAGAAAAAAGGAGCGGATGGGAGGTTCAGTCACCCGCCAGCCTGAAAACAGCCCTCAGCTCCTCACCCAGACAGGCTAGGCACCCCAGTGGGGACCCCCACCCTGAAGGGGGTGTGACCAGCTGCAAACAGCCATCATCCCCTCACCCAGGCTGGCCAGGCACCACAGTGGGGACCCCCCACCCTGATCCAGGACACCCTTGAAGGCAAACCAGCCGGCCCCCACCCATGCACCAGGCCTCTATCCTATATAGTAAAAGGGTAATATGCCTCCCAGCACCGGGATCAGCGGAGCCGCGAGGCCTCCCGGTACCGGGATCAGCGCGACAGGGGGCAGCGCCCAAAACCCCTGATCACCCTGCGGCTCTGTGTGTGACAGGGGGCGGGGTCACAACCTCCCTATCCACCCTGCTCTGTTCGTGACAGGGGAAGGCACCCCAACCCCCAGATCAGCCCTGCTCTGTGCCTGATAGAAGGGAGCTCCCCAACCCCCTGATCGCCTTGCAGCTCTGTGTGTGACAGGGTGCGGTGCCCCAACCCCCTGATCGGCCCTGCTGTGTGTGTGACAGGGTGCGGCGCCCCAACCCCCCCTCCCCCACGGGCCCTGCTCTGTGTGTGACGGGGTAGAGCCATAACCTCCCCATCGGCCCTGCCCTGAGTGCAAGAATGGCGGCGCCCCAACCCCCTGACCGGCCCTGCTCTGTGGGTGATAGAGGGCGGCGCCCCAACCCCCCCCCCCCACGGGCCCTGCTCTGTGGGTGATAGAGGGCGGCACCCCAATCCCCCCCCAAGGGCCCTGCTCTGTTTGTGATGGGGTAGAGCCATAACCTCCCCATCGGCCCTGCCCTGAGTGTGACAGTGGTGGCGCCCCAACCCCCTGATCGGCCCTGCTCTGTAGGTGATAGAGGGCAGCGCCCCAACCCCCTGATCCGCCCTGCTCTGTGTGTGACAGGGGGCGGTGCCCCAACTCCCCTATCGGCCCTACTCTGTGAGTGACAGGTGGGAGCTCCTCAACCCCCTGATGGGCCCTGCTCTGTGCGTGACAGGGGGTGGCACCGCAACCTCCCCATCGACTCTACCTTGAGTGTGACAGGGGGCAGTGCCCCAACCCCCCAATCGGCCCTACCCTGAGCATGACTGAGAGTGGCATCTCAACCTCCCGATCCGCCCTGCTCTGTGCATGACAGGGGGCAGCGCCCCAACTCCCCAATCGGCCCTGCTCTGAGCCCGACCAGGGGCTGCACCTAGGGATTGGGCCTGCCCTCTGCCACCTGGGAGCAGGCCTAAGCCAGCAGGTCGTTATCTCCCGAGGGGTCCCAGACTGCGAGAGGGCACAGGCTGGGCTGAGGGACTCCCCCTCCCCCCCCGAGTGCACAAATTTTTGTGCACTGGGCCTCTAGTATATAAATAACTATAACATACAATGAGAAAAATGGATTATTAACATAATATTTGCCATAAATGACTATTCATTGAGAGATATTACAAAAAATCTCTATAAACATATGAATGAGTTAAAGGTAAAATGAGTTAAATGTAAAAATTTAATGAGTTAAATGTAAAAAAATAAAAATTATGAAATACAGTAACAAAATATAGAGAATGTACATAATCTCGATTGGGGGAAGTCTTCTTAAACAAGAATAAGAAACCTACTTGCCTAACATAATATATTTGACTGTGTAATTGTTATAATTTCTGTATAAGCAAAATGCACCATTAAGTCAAAGGGCACATGACAGACTTGGAAAAAACAGATGTAAAACATATGACAGATAAAAAGATTACTAATTATAATACTTAAAACAAAAACCTAAATATTGGTAAGATAAACTACCCAATAGACAAATGAAAATGAACTAACAACTAAACAATGTTTAACCTAATTAGAAGTTGAGGAAATGTAAATTAATGGAACAACATATTTCACAGCTTCAGACTGGCAAAAATTAAACACTTACAGTATTCAGTGTTTGTGAGCGTGTTTTAGCAATGTAGATTACTAAAATCTTTTGGAAAACTAGTTTTTTGGAAAATAAATTTTAAAATCTCTTATATTATAAAATGCATATATCCTTTGTCCCAGCAATCCCATAGATAGGAGAATTTATCCTAGTGAAAATGACATCAACACACAAGGAGTTTAATGAACATACTAGGGTATAAGGATGTTTCTTGTAACATTGTTTATAATACCAAAGAAAAGAAATTATAAAAAAGCAAAAATAGGCTGGGGCTTAATGGTCATTATTGGCAAAACGGCATAATAATTTACGATACATGCAAACTATGCAATATTATACAGTTATTAGAATGAGTAAGTCAAACTTGTATGTATGGACCTGTCTATGGTATTAACTGAAAAAAAGCAAAGTACAGAGTAACATGTACACCATAATCTCATATTCATTAAAAAAAACAACCTTATATTATGTGATACTGTTTTTTTTTAATGAATTCCTGTTTATATACTTAATTTCCCAAGTAGTCAATGAATACACCTAAGTTTTGAGCATATTTACTGCTCTATTAGGGTTTCGCCGTCAAAATACCCTTAAATCAAGGTACATAAAGCACTATCAGACAACACAATCCTTTGGAATCTTTTACAACACAACAGAAAAGATAAATAATAAAAACTACTTTTAAGAGCAAAAATGTTTAATAGTTTTTCTAATGCCAAAATAAGAATGCTTTTTAATATTTTGATTTTACATTTACAGAAAACCACCACATTTTTTTTTCTGGAGCAAAAATAAGCTATTTCAGTTGCTTCATTGGGTAATATAATTATGTTCATTATAGAGATATAAACAAGAGCCAGACATTACACTAAACCAATTCCTTTGTGTCAGAAATTGGATTTTCTCAAAATGATATTCATTCTTCACAATAAATGCAATTAACATGATATTACAGTTTAAAAATTCTATTCAAACTGCTAAATCTTAGTATGATGTTAATATAAAGTCCCAAGCAGCCTGGTATAATTAAAGGAACACACTTGATTTGAAATCAGATGTAACCTGTGTTCCAACACTGGTTCTAATACTTACTAGCTATGTGGTCAGGTTATATAATCTTTCAGACTGTTCCTGCATTTGTAAAAATGGCTTTCTATAGTGTTCTTGAAAGATTAAATAAAATTATCACATATGTAAGTGCCTAGCACTGTGTCTGGTTGTCAAACTATGCCTTCTTCTGCTTTTCTTTCCTAAGGAAGATTACTAACTGGTAACATCTGTTTTAGTACTGCCTTTTATAAGACTTTTTAAATCATATCCTATATAATGAAAGGCTAATATGCAAATTGACTGATCGGTGGAATGACTGGTTGCTATGACATGCACTGACCACCAGGAGGCAGACGCTCAATGCAGAAGCTGCCCCCTGGTGGTCGTGTGCACACACACGGGGGAGTGCCGCTCAGCCAGGAGCCAGGCTCACGGCTGGAGAGCGCAGGGGTGGTGGCAGGAGCCTCTCCCACCTCTGGGACAGTGCTAAGGATGTCCAACAGCTGGCCTCATTCAGACATCCCCTGAGGGGTCCCAGACTGCAAAAGGGCACAGGCCGGCCTGAGGAACCACACTGCTCACCCCACCCTAACCCCCCCCCCCCATGCACAAATTTCATGCACCGGGCCTCTAGTAAAGCAATATATTTTATTTGCCATATTTTTGCATCTCTAGAGTATAAATTCAAGTGTCTTGTATTTCTTGGCTCATTTTTTTAGAATGATTTCGTATGATCCATATTTATTAGAATTTAAATTTTCTCTTTTTTAAAATTATATTTTATTGATTTCAGAGAGGAAGGGAGAGCGTGAGACAGAAATGTCGATGATGAGAGAGAAACACTGATCAGCTGCCTCCTGCACACCCCACACTAGGAATCAAGCCCACAAACCAGGCACGTGCCCTGACAGGGAACAAACTGTGACCTCCTGGTTCATAAGTTGACATTCAACCACTGAGGCATGCTGGCCAGACTAAAATTTTCTCTCTTGTAAAACACACACACACACACACAAAACAAAACAACCCACCACGTTATTTTCTGGCTGTGGCTCTCTACATCTTCAGATAACTCTCTTTTTAAAATCATTCAGGTTGTGTCTATGAAAACCACTTTCAGGTATTATGAAAAAATGTTAGGCAAGTAAAGAAAATAAAAATTTGAAGTTATCCTAACCCACCATAATGTGTCCAAGAATATAGCCATTCAACAAAGAGTAAGTACAGAGTTTAATTTTAACATGTCAAATTTCTCTAAGTCATTTTTTTTTTCTGTAAAGCTGGATCATTAATGAGGCCAGAATGACTCTGGATGCTGCTAAATGGATCCAAACAAAAGAAAAAGTGTATTGACCAACCTTCAATACTTAAAGTGAATATTTTTCCATCATACATTAATAAAATCACAGTAAATAAATCTGATAGCTCTTCAAAACTGTAAACGGGTAAGTTTTACCCTCGAGTTGAGGGCTGGAATTATCCTTAGCTCCTCTTCAACTTCAGTTGCACTTCAACTGGATTTGATGCTCTTTGATAGACTGCTCTTTATAATATCTCCAAAGGCTTTTTGCAAATTCTACCAAAACAACAAATCGTCAGCTACTATTGGCAATATTACAATTATTTTCTGATACATTTGTCTCAAATATTAATCATCACCCACAGCAGCATCTAGCTATTACTTCTACGTCTAAATTATACTGCTGCTGGTATTTTATTGCTCGCTTCTCAAAAAGTATTTAAAGCGACACTGAGGTGAAAATGTATGCATAGGAACACTTCATACTACTTTTCCATATTCAAAGTATGGCCTCTTGAGCTGATTTTTAAGTGCCAAGTACATTTTTAAATCAAAATGGATCGCTTGCATTCTTTGAACACCCCCTGCCCATTCCGTGCTCCTCCCAAATGCCAAAGTTCCCTTCTACTCTGAAAGTACTTATTAAATCTGTGCATTTTTCTGGTCTTTCACTTCACTACCCAACTTTTTGTACTTCAGACCTCCTCACCCATTAAAGTGAGCACTGTTAGCTCCTTAAGGTACTTAACCATATGGTTCACTTTTTTGCATAATCCTGCTTTTCCCTTCATAAACTTAAGTCTCAATAATTCAGCGTCCCCTCCTCTAAAGTCATAAACATTGCCGCGAGGCAATGGACAGATACATATTCCTATCTTAAGCCCAAAATATTAATCAGTTGGGCACTGAAAAAATCAAAAGCCAGGATGCCTCGTCTCGGTATCTCGTTGAAGCGTTTTCTTTGCTTTCCTGTCCTACCTGGCCAGCTGCTTTCTCCCGTCAGTTGTGTGGTCCCTTGCTGCCCCCAGCACAAGAGTGCAACTCACTACAGAGCATTTCCGTTACTCACCATCATGCCCAGTATCTCCCTCCATTTCTGCGCATCTAGCCCCAGGTGTACCTCAAGATTCCGTATGCAGGTGCCCACATTCTCAAATTAGAGTTACCCCCTCGCCTGACATTGCCCGGGCTTTCGGGACGGCTGCTAAGAGAGGACACAGGCTGCGCGTTTCAGTCCCCACCGAGTTCGGATGTGTCTTGCTCTCTCCCCGTGGGATGCCTACTTCGGGGTAACGTTCTGGCTCTAGGAAGCCCGACCTCGCAACCTCTGTCCCGTGACCTCGAGAGCCCAGCAAAGCACTCAAGCTTGATGCACACTATTCTTGGAGCTTGTGCTCTCCATGTCCCCAGCTCTCGCTCTCTCCCTGCAACCTTTTTCAGCCTCTAGCCGCCAAGCCAGACCCCAGGTTAGGCGAACGCCCGCCAGCTCGGGTTGCAAAGCCTCCCCGTCCCGGCCGCCCTCCCACACCACGCACGCAGTCCGGAGTGGCTCCGCTCCTCACCTAGCTTCGATCGGGACTCCTCCAGTTTCTGGATCTGGTTCTCCAAGAAGAGCATCGCCACCGCGAAGGCCACCACCGCCAGCAGCTGCAACTTGGGCGGCATCATAATCCTGAGGAGCCCCATGAAACCCGCCGCTCGGGATCAAGACATACCGCGGGGGGCGGGGAGCGCAGCCCCGGAGGCGAGGAAGACGCCGGGAGGAGCCCACCGAGCCGGCAGAAAGGCAAGGAGAGCGCGACAGCGAGAGCACCACCGCAGCGACCCCCCTCTCTGCCTCCCAGTCCCCCGCCCCCAGGCGCCAGCACCAATGCCGCCGGTGCCCGCTTCTCCTCGGACGACTCGACGGCTGCCCCCTCCAAAAGCTCGCGCTGCAACACAGCGCGAAGCGGCTGCCGGGCTCTCGCCTCCCTCTACTGCCTCAGTCACCGACCTCCGCGCCTGCCTGCCTGCCTGCCTACCTTGCTCCCTTCCTTCCTTCCCTCCCTCCTTTGCTCGCGGCCGCGCGCTCCTCCGCCAGCGCTGCGGCTGCGGCTGCGCCGCCCCCGGCCCCGCCCCCTGCCCATCCCCCGCCGCCACCAGCGCACGCACACACGTACGCTGCTTAGCAACCAGAGGCTCCACCCCCTGCTCCCGCTCGGTGGTGCTTATTGGACCGCAGAACCCCAGCGCTTCGCTCTCGGTTCGTGTTACGGTTGGTTTCCTTTGCGATAGGCGTCATGCAAAACGGCATTCGATTGGGTAGAGTTGGAGAAGGAGGCTGGCCGAAACTGACGAGGGCGGAGCTTCTTGGCTGATAGGGCAATGCCGTGAATGAAAGGAAGGAAACCTTAGAAGCACAGATTTGGGGAGTTTAGGAAAGTGCCTGATATGGGTTTATCGAAAGGACCCACGATTTTATATGTATATCAAATGTAAAGATATTCGATCACCTTTAAGCTTCCGTATGCCCTTGGGTAATCCCTCTCTGCAGACTGACAGATTTGATGGCAACCGCTCTTAAGCAGCCTGTTTTACGTCAGGCTCTGGAGTGGACTCCCCTGGCTGAGGGGACCTTTGGGCAGCCGGAGACCGAGGGAGGCGGTAGCGATGGCGGCTGGACCAAGCGGAGGGCTTGGGCCGGCGTTTGGGCTGAGGTTGCTGTTGGCGACTGTGCTGCAAGCGGTGAGTGGAGATCACCTCCGCGGCAGCCCCCTAGCGAGTGGGAGGGCTGCGCTGAGGAGGACGGGTCAGCTTTGGGAGCCACCCTTGCAAAGGGTGGAAGGACTGGGTTTCCTTGGCCACTGCTGCGGCCGGAGTGCGACGTGGCTGTTTCCTCGTTTGATGCTTATCCTTCCTGGCTCGGGGTTCCTAACGGTTCTTTCTCCTGGCTTCAGACTATCTCGGGTATTTATCTCCTCTTGCAGAGTTCCTGCTAAAAACTCAGTAAATCACACCAGCGGGGAGAAAGGCGATGAATCTTGGAAAGCGATGAAAATTGCTTTTTAACGGGAGGAAATAAAACCGTTCTTTATGACAAGGTTCCCAGATCTTAGAGAAAAGCCCGCAAGTCTTTGGATACAGGATGTACTTTCTATTTACTTCTTTCTCTCAATTGTTAGTGTTCCCTTAATTCATAGACAGCCTTTATCTCCGTTCTCTGACATGCACGTACCTGGATGCACTTCAGGTGTGTGTGTGTGTGTGTGTGTGTGTGTGTGTTTAAACAACGTTGTTGCAATAAAAGCAGCTACTCTATACTAAAGCAAAACTTATTTTTTTAAATGCATTTTCTAAAATGATAGTCTTCATCTCGTTTAAAAGCGGGTAGTATTACCCAAGGTTTTTTTGTGTTGGTTTTTTTTTTTTTTACTTCATTTTTCTTCAACAGAGCAGATGCGTTCTTAATCTTTGAGGAAAGGCTAGTTTTTACTTATTTTCCTATTCACCACGAACAACTTAATATTGGTTAATTCCTCCTAAAAAGTTTGCAATCCGTGTTTTGCTGTGCGAGTAAAACTTTTTTAGTAGGCGCCGTGCTGCGATCACATGTTTCTTTTATCAGCTTAATTCTTCAGGTATTCTTACGATCCTGCTGGGTTTTTCTCGGTCCTAGACAGTGGTTCTCAACCTTGGCTGGCCATTATAATCACCTGGGAATCTTTTTTAAATCCCGATTTCTGGGCCTCCTCCTCCGGAAATTCTGTTTCTTTGTTATGGGGTGGGGCCACAACATTAGTAACAAAGAAACAGAATTTCCGGAGGATGAGGCCCAGAAATCAGGATTTTAAAAAGATTCCCAGATGATTCTAATGTGCAGCCAAGGTTGAGAACCACTTTCCTGGGAGATCTGGGTTAACTGATTTGTCCAGGGTTTGGGGGAATTAGGGCCAATCGAAGGCCTCAGTAAATACCTCTGCTTTTTTTCTTTTATATAGGAGTTTGAGGATCCTGCCTGTTTGCTTTTACAACCATAGGTAGAGGGAATTCTTTCCTTTTGTAGTTAGCATTACAGTACTCATTATTCAGGTTTTGGTGCCTTAGAAATTACTGGACGGACCCCTCTCTAAACTTTCTACTCAAGACTTTTTTTTTTTTTTTTTGCAAATGTTAGGTGATTTGAGTTCACCATCATGCAGAAATAAAAAGGAATAAAATTCCAAGTTGCCTTCTCTTGATTTTCCTATCTCTGACTGTTTCATTATCTGTGGCTGTATAATCATCCCAAAACTTAATGGCTTAAAGTAACGATTTCTCATGATTCTGAGCAGTTCCTTTGTTGATTGCCTCTGGCCTCATTTATGCAGCTGTCTGTGCTCGTAGGTCAGCTGGACTGAAAGGTCTGAGATGGCTTCATTTTTAGCTTACTGTTAGCTGAGGCCACTTGGTTCTTGTCCATGTCGCCTCTCATCCTCCAGTAGGCCAGACCACCTCTTTTCCTGGTCTCAGGCAGCACTCCTAAAGAGCAAAAGCTGCAATGCGCCTTAAAGCCGAGCCTTGGAAGTCACTTCACGTCACCATATTTGTCAAAGCAAATCACAAGACCCATCTAGATTTCAAGGGTGGGGAAACAGACTCCATCTCTACATGCAAGGAGTGACATAGTCACATTGCAAAGAAGGGTACATACAGGATAAAAGTAATTTATGCCTATTAAGCAATCTACCACAGTGATCATCCACACAGAATTTAAGCCAAAAACTTGGGTGTAATTGATTTTACTTACTAAATTTCTCTCAAATCCATCCCCTTATTCTTATAAGTACCGCGCGCTAACCGATTGCGCCACTGGAGCTCCCATCCCCTTATTCTTAATCTCTTATTCAGGCTACCATCATCTCCCTCCTTAGAAATAGCCTTTTGGTTCACCCTTTGAATTATCAGAATTTAAATGGTTGGCTTTGCCAGCTTCCCAATAGCCTAAACCAGAAATTACTCATTTTAAATTCTTCTCTTGCCCAGCCTGGGTGCCTCAGTGGTTGAGCCAGGAGGTAACAGTTCGATTCCCAGTCAGGACACATGCCCAGGTTGTGGGCTCGATCCCCAGTAGGGGGCGTGCAGGAGGCAGCTGATCCATGATTCTCATCATGGTTGATTCTCTCTCCTTTTCCCTTCCTCTCTGAAATCAATAAAAATATATTTTTTAAAAAATTCTTCTCTCACTCTCTGAATCCAATTAGTCATCAAACCCTTAAAAATCTCCAAGCCAATCCACTTAATCCATTCTCCACTTAGGTACTACATACCTAAATTCAAGTCACCATCTCTGCTTGGCTGGACTTACCACACCAGCTTCCTTAACTGGTCTCCCCATCTCTTTCCTCCCTTTTCAATCTAGTCTCCACAGTGCATCCAAAGTCATCTTTCTGGAACTTAGCTGTCCTTATTAAAATTCTTCAATGGCTCTCTGGTGCCTTTTTTTTTTTTTTAAGAGAACATTTATTGGGTAACTTAGAGGTAGAAAAGGTAATTCTTAGAATAAATGGGCTTAGCAAACAAGTTATAGAGGTAATGGGAGAGAAAGGAAAGGCATAGGCATGCTCCCAGATTGCTTTTAAGATTGTCTGTCCTCCTTCACTTTCCTTAACAAGACCTGTTGACCTGATACTAGTGGTTCTCAACCTTCTGGCCCTTTAAATACAGTTCCTCATGTTGTGACCCAACCATAAAATTATTTTCGTTGCTACTTCATAACTGTAATGTTGCTACTGTTATGAATCGTAATGTAAATATCTGATATGCAGGATGATCTTAGGCGACCCCTGTGAAAGGGTGGTTCGACCGCCAAAGGGGTCGCGACCTACAGGTTGAGAACCGCTTATCTAGACTTAATTCCCAGCGTGTTTACCTCTTTGGGGAGAGCAAAAATGTAGAGGTGTTCTCCCTGATCAAGCCTAAAGTAAGGTGTTTAAAAAATACAAGACTTAACTTATCACCCATTTCCAGATTTGCAAAAGCAGATATACAGTACTCTTTCCACAATCATACTTTATGCTGTATTACACAGACCCCCAATCTTAACTGCACCATATGGCTCTGCGTATGTGTCTGTACTCCACTGTCTCTGCTCCCATGGTAATTAGAATGTAGCCGAAGGGAATACGGGAACTGTTTTATATAGTGCCTTACATGTACTTGTTCATTTAAATCCCTCTGAAGTGTGACTAGCTTCCTAGTTATTTATTCCTTGCAATTAAAGTCATCAGGATATCTGTAGTTTGTGTAGAGCAGTGAGTGTAGAGTGGTAATGAACCCCAACTCCTACAAATACAAAATGACCCTGAAAATACAAAGGGAGTCCTGAGCAATCCCCCTTGTTGAACTCTTTTGACTTCCCTAAGATTTATTTCTGTCTCTTCTTTAATGACTAGTGTTTTTAAGAAAAGACTGCAATAAAATCCTTGAAAATGAAAAGGGAGGTGTGTGTGGAGGATTGTTGAAAAACACTTAGAAGTTAGAAATACTGCATTTCACATTTAGCCTGAGGGAGTGCAAAAGACTAGGTGGAATAAGTAGTTTTCAGTAATAAAAATGAACCAAATATCTGTAACCTAACCTGACATTGAATAAAAAGAGAATAAGAATATCTCAGCTCCTTGACGTTGAGCTAATGAAATGAATAGAGAATTTAGTTCCTACTTTAATTCACACCTCTGAGTCCTTTCACTAGACAAGTTGAGGTTTTATCACTGTCTATGCCTCTGAATAGCTCTAATTTAAAGCAGTCACAGCTATCAGTATTTCAATGAGGTAACAATTGGGAGAATAGAAAGTGATTTAATATGAAAATACATTCTGAGTATGATTAAGCAATAGAAAAGTTAATATTTTAGTATGGCCTAAGGGAGCTGTTTCTAGAGTGCCCCAGCACTCAGTGGTATTCAATCCTTCATTCAGCTCATGTATAATTTTCTACATTCAGAAAGGCACTATACTAACAGCAGAATAGATGATACTGTGTGTCATTGATTCTGAAAATTTTGACTTCTTTTCTTCAAAAGTTAACATCTGGATCAGTCTTTTTTCAGTGGGTAACACAGTTCTAATTGCCAGCATTTTTGCTGTTATTCTTAGTGGTCCATACAGCAGTGGTGCATCATGGATTCTGGGAAACATAGTAGTTAGTGACAGTGGTTAAGGGTTTTGCAGGCAGGCCAGGATTAGAATCTTGATGCTGCCACCTATTGTTTGCTGTGTTGTCTTAGACAAATTACTTTAACTGTCCTAAGCCTCTGTTTACTTCTCTGTAAAATGGAGATAATACCTTCTTCTTAGGGTATTAAGATTAAATAAAATGATGATGTGAAGTGCTTAATAAGTGGTGTAAGAGCTTGATGTTTCTTGTATTCATTTTCATGGGGTTCATTTATTTAGTCTCAAATTTATAATCTTTTTGAAATTATGTGAGAAGCCTATTATTTTTCTTAGAGTAAAGGCCAGTATCAATGTATAATGCATGGAGGAGAGAATGGAGTCTTAGCATGTCAATCCTACTTTGAATTGGGGAAAGTTAAACTGTTAACCATTTGTATGCTATAAGTGTCTATAGACGCAAGCGGTGGACCTTTTTTAATTAAATTCAAAATATCGTGGCAGTTAACTGGTGAAATGGTTAACCCAATCAGGGTTATCCTACCCCAGTGGTCGGCAAACTCATTGGTCAACAGAGCCAAATATCAACAGTACAACGATTGAAATTTCTTTTGAGAGCCAAATTTTTTAAACTTAAACTATATAGGTAGGTACATTGTTATTAACTTAATTAGGGTACTCCTAAGGCTTAGGAAGAGCCACACTCAAGGGGCCAAAGAGCCGCATGTGGCTCGCGAGCCGCAGTATGCCGACCACAGTCCTACCCTATCCTTAGAATCTATGTCTTTTTTATAGGTGTGGCTACTTATTTTAAAATTTAATATTTGACCTTAATGTGCACATTTAAATGCTGTTTAGTTTTTGGTAATAAAAAGATGAATAGGCATAATTTTGAACTCCTCTTCTGTATTTTTAGCATTTAGTGTTTATCTTGAAGTGCTTAAAAATATGTTCTAATGTCCTCAGATTCAAAGCTTGAGTCTGCCAAATCATTGGTAGAAGAACCAGAAAAAAAATTTCACTCATGAAGCTCAAGTTACATTGTATCTCCCATACATTTATCCTCTGTCCTATGTCTAAACAATGATTAAAACATAAGTAGTGGGGTTTTTTTACCCTCACTCGTGGATATGTTTTTTATTGATTCTACAGAACGAGGAAGGGGGGGTGGGGGGGGGGCTGAGGGGAGCGGAGAATGAATGAATATCAATTGGCTGCCTCCAGGACTCACCCTGACCGGGAATTGAACCCACAACCCTTCGGTGCAGAGAACAATGCTTTAATCAACCCATAAATAGTGTTTTGTAGTTATTAAGTATATTTTCACAGTGGAAGGTGGGAATAATGCTACATTTATTAAGTACCCACTCTGCTTTTTCTCCTTTGCTCGTCAAAACTCTGAGATTCCTATTCAGAAACTCAAAAGTAAGGTTGTTCTGTGCTGGATTTAAATCAAGATGTTGTCAGACTTCAATACATGTTTTGTATATTCATGCCACCTGTCAGTAGATGCTCAATAAATGTAAGAATAAAATCAAGTACAATCGCATGATTATTCATTTGAGGAATTCATTATAGCTGAAAAGTAGAATGGGATTGAAGAAGTAATTACAGGTGCAGCTGTCAGTGACCATTTAAAATCCACTGAGGCAGGAAAAGATTTGAGAGCTCTATAAGAAACAAAATTATCAAAACTTGTTAACTAATCGGTTGTAAGAATGGTGAAAAGTGTGCAATCTGGAATGACTGACCTGGGCAACTTCCTGGTCAGGGAAAATGGTACCATTTTTACTGAATTACATTGGGTAGGAATAGATTTAAGAAGAAAAGGGTAAGTTTCACTGTTGGATATTTGGGGGGAGGGGGTTGCTTTGTTTTTTTGTTTGTTTTTTCACTGTTGGAGATTTTGAATTTGCAGTCCCTTTTGCAACATCTAAATGAGACATCAAGTAGGCTGTTGGTGTTGGAAGCTTGCCATTCAAGAAAAAGACTTGGGAGTTTTCAGTAAATCAGTATTTAAAGCCATGCGGGAGAAAAAGTTGCTTATGAAAGTATGTACACCAAAGAGAGAAACAAAAATAGAAATGGCAAACAATAACACTTAAGAGATGCATAGAAGAGGAAGGAGGAAGGGGACAAGCCCATGGAAGGGGCAACTAGAGAAGTTTTGAACGCCTTTGTATTACTGATTTGGGGCAAGTTTAGTCGAGTGGTAAAATCAGAAACCAGACTAGAGTAACATTGTAGAAATGGTGGAGTGTGGGGAGAACAATTAGAATCGAGGGCTTGGATACCCAGAAGAATTACCATTACCAGTAAAATTAAGTCCCTGTGTGTATGGCAGAGGCTGAAACACAGGTAGAGGATTGAGTTTCGACAGATACAAGTATGCCCCATTCACTGAAACATGAAAGAAGAATGGGTGAGGGAAACAGACTAATATTTCTGAAAGCCTGCTCTTGCCAGTCATTCTGATTGATTACATATGTCATTTCATTTTTTAACTGCAAACTATTTTATGTAGGAAGTACTGCTCTTTGCTTTATCAGTGAGAAAATTAATGCTTAGTGAGGTTGTCTTGTCCATTGTCACACATTTTGTAAGTGGTGGAGCTAGTACCTAAACTGCAAAGTTTTATTTCTGATGTGTTCCTATTCCTTCCCATTCCCCTTTCCACTCTTCCTCTCCTACATGCGAGTGAAGATAATTCTGTAGGATGTAGTCGGGATCAAGAATAGAAGTTAATGTTACTCCATAGACCCATGTAAACAGGTATTAAGTTTTTTAATATAATGGAAATTTGTTTTTAAAAACTATTGAATATTTGATAAAATATATTATATGCAATATACATATCTAAAGAGATAATATATCTTTTAGCGCATATTTTAGCTAAATGTGAATGATGACAGATTTTTAAGAAAAAAAAGTTATGTGGGGATGAGTAAGGGAGAACAAAGACTCATATAAGGTTATGAAGTAACTTATCTCCAGTGTGTTAGATTTTGACAATCCTGGTTTCTCTCTTTTGGGAAATTTTATAATGTCAATATTGAATAAGTTTTATTTCTATTTTTTATTTTCAGATGTCTGCCTTCGGGGCAGAGTTTTCATCAGAGGCTTGCAGAGAGTTAGGCTTCTCCAGCAACTTGCTCTGCAGCTCCTGTGATCTTCTTGGACAGTTCAACCTGCTTCAGCTGGATCCTGACTGTAGAGGATGCTGTCAGGAAGAAGCACAATTTGAAAACAAAAAGGTATTGTTTTCTTGTATCTCTCTCCCATTAGATCAGTGGTTCTCAACCTTCTGGCCCTTTAAATACAGTTCCTCATGTTGTGACCCAACCATAAAATTATTTTCATTGCTACTTCATAACTGTAATGTTGCTACTGTTATGAATCATAATGTAAATATCTGATATGCAGGATGGTCTGTGAAAGGGTCGTTTGACCGCCAAAGGGGTCGCGACCCACAGGTTGAGAACTGCTGCATTAGATGGTTTAGTTACGATAAGGTAGAATACTAAATCAGCTTGAATATATATATAAAGAAGTCTTCGGCTTTTACATTTTGTAGTTTTAGAAACTCAAGTGGATTTCTTTCCTGTTCCATTAGATCAAAACAAACAGGAAGGAAAAGTATGATTACATGCCAAGACCCCATGCTATCATGTTGTCCTGCAGAGGGGGAGCAGAATTACTATTGCATGCTTGGATCCTGAAGCTCCCCATGCTTTCCAAAAGATGGCCACATGAAGTCAAAGAAATAATTAATCAGATGCCTTTATTCAAAAATCAGTTTTATAATGAAATTTGGGATGAAAACAAAACACCCATTACCTGGCACAAAATTATAGAAAAGAAATTACAATTTTTAATCTGGTTAACAAATATGATCTGTTAATTTACACACATGTTACTAGTATTGCCAGGCACAACCTCACCTTTAACACCAAGGTTAGGTAGCTCTAACTGTTAAATAAAATCTGCTATGTTTTGACCCACTGTTGAAATTAATAACTTCCTTAATTTTTTTAATGTTATTGGACATGCATTTATTTAAAATATCCTAAATATTTACAAAAGTAAATCAAGTATCGCTTCTGTTTTTCAAGTGTCAAAGTCAACTACTTCTTCACAGTATATAGGTTTACAATAAGAGGTATGCATACAACCATATACACACATTTTGCATAGGAATGGTTCTAAATATACATGTAAAAGAACTTAACACTGAAGTATTATGCCCTACTAGCCACTCCATAGTGCCAGATGTGCCACTATACAGAAACAGATGTAGGTGTACAGGCATTATCTAACATTCAAATTAGTGCTCATTATCCAAGATGACATCTTCATGAGGGATGCCCAGTTTAATGTTTCTAGGCAAGATAGTAATTCTTAGTCTATGTAAATCATTAGTTCAACAGCCTTATTCATTGAAAATATACAGTGAACTTAAAATATTTTTCAATATATTAAAAAACTTTGTTAAATCTTTTTTATTACAGTCCTTAGATTTCTTTACATTGTAAAGAACCCTGAAAAGATCATTTATATTATTCAAATAAAACTGAATTAGTGAGATCTCTATGTTTGGGGATGAGTGAAAAAAATGGTGGCATCTCTATGTTTCCTTTTCATATTCTTTCACTTCTACACAGTGAGGTGTTAACATACATTTAAGGATTAACGGTTTGTAAAGCTTTCAGACAGTAATTGTGTCTTCTCATTATTAGCAAGTAAAAGTTTATTTCTAAAACTAAATACAGTTTTATAATTCTAAAGAAAAATAAGCAGAAAAACTTTTAAAATGTTAGCATTCAACCATAATTTAATACTTGATTTCTCAGTTTTCAACCTGAAATTTCCAGTGTTCCAAAACTGGCTTTCAAGTCTTCTGTGTTTTTCATTTTCTTGTTTCAAATATACCAATAATATAGTTTAATGTTTAGAAGATTTCCATAATATGTTAGTCGTTTTGCCTGAAAATAAAATTTAAACAAGTTTACACAGGACTTAGTTTAGTAGGACCCTTCCCCCTTGGGTCGAAGCTGGCAGTCCCAGGAGCTAGGGGCCCCTTGCCTGGGCCTAAAGCGAAGCCCACGATCGCGGGGCCGCTGCAGCTGTGGGACCCCGCTGCCCGGGCCGGACGCCTCAGCCAGAGGCGTCCTGCAGGGGCAGGGGCGGAGCCCGCGCAATCGCGGCGCCCCCCGCTGCCACTGCAGGTCCCCGCTGCCCGGGCCCGATGCCTAGGCCAGAGGCGTCAGGCCTGGGCAAGGGGCCGATCCTGCAATTGGAGGGTGATGGGGGTCAACGCCTGAGGGCTCCCAGTATGTGAGAGGGGGCAGGCTGGGCTGAAGGACACTCCCCTCCACACCCACACACCCAGTGCACGAATTTCGTGCACCGGGCCCCTAGTATACATATATATATAAAAGGCTAATATGCAAAGTGTCCCCTTGGGAGTTTGATCACTTGCTATGACATGCACTAATCACCACGGGAGCGCCGCGGAACAAAGGAAGGCCCTGGCCAGCAGCCAGAAGGCCCCAATCGGCCCTGATCGTCTGCCAGGCCTAGGGACCCTTCCCGTTCATAAATTTCGTGCACCAGGCCTCTAGTCTACACTAATAAAAGAGAAACATGGTAATTGGCATACGACCACTACCCTTTTCATTGGCTAATCAGCGAGATATGCAAATTTACTGTCAGCCAAGATGGCGGCCGGCAGCCAGGCAGCTTGAAACTAACATGAGGCTTGCTTGCCTCAGTGACGGAGGATCGTTGGAGGAAACCAACGTTCCCCGCCTGCGGCTGCAGGCCTCTGAGCGGGCAGTTTAAGAAACATTGTAACAAATACCGCCGGACTTCAGCCAGCAGATTCGCAACATTGTAAGCAAAGGCCAGAAACCTACTTTCAGCCACGGAGGCCTAAGAGCTGGAGCCAAGCCTCAAGGTAAAGCTGGCCCAGAATAAAAAAAAAGAAAAAAAGGAGCGGTTGGGAACTTCAGTCACTCCCAGCCTGAAAACAGCCCTCAGCCCCTCAGCCCCTCACCCAGACTGGCCAAGCACCCCAGTGGGGACCCCCACCCTGATCCAGGACACCCTTCAGAGCAAACCAGCTGGCCCCACCCATGCACCAGGCCTCTACCCTATATAGTAAAAGGGTAATATGCCTCCCGGCACCGGGATCAGCATGACAGGGGGCAGCGCCCAAACCCCCTGATCACCCTGCGGCTCTGTGTGTGACAGGGGGCGGAGCCCCAACCCCCTGAGCAGCCCTGCTCTGTGCCTGATATGGGGGAGCTCCCCAACCTCCCCCCCCACGGGCCCTGCTCTGTGTGTGATGGGGTAGAGCCATAACCTCCCCATCGGCCCTGCCCTGAGTGTGAGAGTGGCGGCACCCCAACCCCCTGATCGGCCCTGCTCTGTGGGTGATAGATGGCGGTGCCCCAACCCCCTGATGGGCCCTGCTCTGTGTGTGATGGGGGCAGCGCCCCAACCCCCTGATTGGCCCTGCTCTGTGCGTGACAGGGGGTGGCACCGCAACCTCCCCATCGACCCTGCCTTGAGTGTGACAGGGGGCGGTGCCCCAACCCCCCAATCGGCCCTACCCTGAGCATGACTGAAGGTGGCATCGCAACCTCCCAATCCGCCCTGCTCTGTGCATGACCGGGGGTGGCACCCCAACTCCCCAATCGGCCCTGCTCTGATCCCGACCAGGGGCTGCACCTAGGGATTGGGCCTGCCCTCTGCCACCTGGGAGCAGGCCTAAGCCAGCAGGTCGTTATTCCCCGAGGGGTCCCAGATTGTGAGAGGGCACAGGCTGGGCTGAGGGGCCCCCCCGAGTGCACAAATTTTTGTGCACCAGGCCTCTAGTTTGTATATAACAGAAGAGAAAACTAAAGTATAATCTGCCCAAAGTTACCCAACAATTGGGTGCCACATCTTGGCTTTATCTCAGGTTATTTGACTTCAGAGCTCCAAGCTTTTAAACCTCTACACTATTTTGCCTCTCATCTTGAAAATATTAATAGTAACTGTAAAAAAAAAATGAATGAGTTAAATGGAAAACACCACATTAGCTCTCTGAAGGTCAGCATTTATAGTTCATTTTGTTAACATAATTCCTTGACTACTTCTTATTTAAAATTATCAGATACTTTCAGGGCAGAGGGGGTCAATGGGGGAAAAAGGGAGGGGAAACATCTGTAATACTTTCAACAATAAAAATACATTTTTTAAAAATAAGTCATGTAACTTTTCTCAGTTCTGGTAAAAGAACCAAAACATTTAGTTACTTTCAGTTTACTTGGAAATTCTGTAGCCAATTTAAGAGTAATTTAGAAGTAAGCTTAAATAGCATTATTCAAGATAGTAGTAAATTTTAAGCTTCAGCCTATCAGAAATAGAATGCTATTAGTGTGTAAAACATAAAAGAATGAAATGAAAGTTAAGCTAACTATGCATGGAATTGTAGCCACTAAAGAAATTTCACAGTTGTTAAAATAGCTGCACTTTTTTGTATTATCTGTAGTATCAATACATGAACTAATTTCTTCAAAGGAAATTAAATATAAATGTCTTCAACAGATTATTCTAATTACAATATAAAAACATTCTCAAAGAAGCTTTTTTTAATTATCTAAATAATGTTTGGCAACAGTTCAAATTCAGTTTAAAAATCACTAAGGCTCCTGAGTAGCAACAATAGTAAATAATGACACAAATATTTACTTAAGAATAGCCACTAACATTCATTAAGTGCTTATTATATGAAGGTGCTGTTCTAAGCACATTATATAAATTAATTTATATAATCCTTATAACAACTCTGTAAAGTAAGTACCATTATTATTCCCATTTCATAGTTGAGTCTGAGTACAGAGATCTTGCCTAAAAGTGGCTATAAATATATGTACTACCATATATTTGTGTAACAAGTTTTAAAGTTTGTTTTGTGTAGTTATTTAATTGAACTGAAAATATTATTTAAATATTTTATGTTTTCTAAGTGTGACATTTAATCTGGCCTTTTTTAAAATATATTTTTATTGATTTCAGAAAGGAGGGGAGAGGGAGAGTAAGATAGAAACATCAATGATGAGAGAAAATCATCGATTGGCTGCCTCCTGCACACCCCACACTGGATATTGAACCCACAATCCAGGCATGTTCCCTTGACCGGAATTGAATCCAGGACCCTTCAGTTCACAGGCAGATGCTCTATCCGCTGAGCCAAACCAGCTAGGGTCATCTGGCTTTAATATGAACAATAAATGTAGTCAATTTTTTTAGGTATTTACAAATTAGGACCAGCTTCTATCCAAGCATATTAAAACATTCTGCCACATTTGCATACTATATTTAAAAAGGACATACGCCCTTAAATTAATTCATTTTTTATCCTTGGGTTATTTTACAACTACATTTTCTAGATATGCCTACCTCAGAGTCAAAATAAACTTTCCATTTATACACTAAATATATCTTCTTAGTATATGCTCTGAGAATGCCAAAATAAGGCAATAGTCATGGCCTTGAAAAGTAGAAGAAATAGGGAAAATGGACTACTAGAATGTAGTTAGCAGCATATTCTCTTAAGCTAAAAACCTAATATCCAGTGTTATAAAGGTAACCACTAAAAGAATCAGAAATAAAAGTTGGAAGAATGGAGGAATAAATAAATCTCTTAAAGTTGATATATTGAGAACTATAGATATAACCATGTTAATCATTATGGAAGTGACCAACAAAAGAATTAAAAATAAACTGTTTAAAATTTATTAAGTGGGGGATGGGAGGCAGAGGAAAAATAAGAATTCGGTGAGATGTGTTGTACTGTAAACAAAAAAAATTCATGTGCTATGAAAACACACAGAATAGGCATCGCCGAAATAGCTCAGTTGGGAGAGCGTTAGACTGAAAACACACAGAAGGTCCCTGGCTAGTGTGGCTCAGTTGGTTGGAGTGTCCTCCCTTATACCAGAAAGTGGCGGCACATACCTGGGCTGCTGGTTTTATCCCTGGTCAGTACAGTAGGCAACCCATCAATGTCTCTCTCTCTCTCTCTCTCTCTCTCTCTCTCTCTCTCTCTCTCTCTCTCCCTCCTCCCCTCTCCCCTCTCTTCCTCCCTCCTTCTTTTTCCTCTCTCCCTCCCCCTTCCTCTCTTTAAAGTCAATTAAAAGAAAACACAGAAGGAAGGATATAACCATTTTACAGGTCAGGTAAATATTATCACCTGTTTATATAGAAGTTGATGCCTATGATAAGTTAGATTACAGTGGTTCTCAACCTTCCTAATGCCGAGACCCTTTAATACAGTTCCTCATGTTGTGGTGACCCCCAACCATAAAATTATTTTCGTTGCTACTTCATAACTGTAATTTTGCTACTGTTATGAATCGTAATGTAAATATCTGGTATGCAGGATGTATTTAGACGACCCCTGTGAAAGGGTCATTCGACCACCCCAAAGGGGTCGCGACCCACAGGTTGAGAACCGCTGAATTAGAAAAAATAACAGGGGAAAGATCATAAGCTCATCTCTGGCAGAAGGAAAAGTTGATGAAAAGGCAGTCATGAGAAAGATGACCATCTAAGATAAATCAGATAGCTTGATTATGATGAAAGATGGTGACTATTAAGTAGGGCTTATGTACCTTGCTCAATAAATTTGAACTCTATCCTATAGGCAGGGGAGAAAATTAAAGAATTTTAAAAACAATGGACTGGCATCAGATTCAGAATTTAATAACTTTAGTTGTTGGTGTAAACCATAGTTGATAGGGCAGAGGGGAATACTGTTGCTGGAAAAATAACATATAGCAGGATATAGGGGCTTAAGCCAACATATTAGTAGTAAAGATAGAGAAGGGACAGTTCTAAAAAAGATTTAGGCAAAAAACAAAACTTAAAGGATTTATTTACTTAACTGGATTGGAGGGGGAAGGGATGAATGAGAATGCTTCCCAGTGTTCTTACTTGAGAAACCTATCACCCCAACATAAGAAAGCTATAATGGATTTCAACTAATTACAAGGTAGCCCCTTAAGGCAGTGATGGGTGGGAGAGGGGGCAGCAACAGAGGGTAACATTTTTTAAAAAATTCTTTATTGTTTAAAGTATTACATGTTTCCTTTTTCCCCCATTAATGTTTCCCTGGCCACCCCCACACCCCAGCACATGCCCTCACCCCCCTACTGTCTGTGTCCATTGGTTATGCTCATATGCATGCATACAAGTCCTTTGGTTGATCTCTTACCCTCTCACCCCACCTCTTTCCTCATAGTCTAAACATTTTTTAATGTATTTTTATTGATTTCAGAGAAGAAGGGAGAGGATGAGAGAGATAGAAACATCAATGATGAGAGAATCATTGATCGGCTGCCTCCTGCATGCCCCGCTATGGGGATCGAGCCCTCAATCTGGGCATCTATCTGGAAATCTAACCGTGACCTCAACCACTGAACAACACTGGCCGGGCCAGAGGGTAACTTTTAATAAAGCATACTTCTTAGCAACAAACTGCCTTTGCAGTTTACTTTTTGAAGAAATGTGTTAAAAGTTTTAATTTAGAAGGCCATGAATTCTAAAATTGATAGTATGCTTGTCAAACAGTAGGTAAAAAATAAAAATGTGTGTAATGGCCTAGTCTTTTGTTTAAATTTTATATTGTTGCTCTTAAGTTTTAAATAATACTGTTAAAGGTTTTGGATTTTTATGTTCTTTTTTGTTTAATCCTCTCCTGAGGACATGTTCATTGATTCAGAGAGAGAGAGAGAGAGAGAGAGAGAGAGAGAGAGAGAGAGAGAGAGAGAGACAGAGACATCCGTGTGAGAAACATTAGTCAGTTGCCTCCCCAATGCACCCTGACTGGGCCTGGGGATCAAACCCAAAACCCAGGCATGTGCCCTGGCAGGGAATCAAACCCTTGACTTTTCGGTGTACAGGACAACATTCCAACCAAATGAGCCACACTGGCCAGGGCTGTATCTGTTCTTAAATTTAGAATATCTTAAGTAATTATTATCTGTAAAAATGATCATAACTGCCTCTTTTTATGACAAATTTTTCTCCCCCCCCTTTTTTTTTTTTTGTTAACCATTTAGTCAGAGTCTCTAGTCCCCAGTGACCTTTTCCTCTTTTTATTGTTTCCTTGTGGATGATGTAGACAGTGTTTTGTCTAAGTGGTTGGTAATAATCAGTGTTGGGAACATTTTTAATTTTTTTTTTTTTTTTAAGAAAGAGAATGACAGAGAGAGAAACATCAATTTGTTGTTCCATTTATTTTGTGAATTCATTGGTTGCTTCTCATATGTGCCCTGACCAGGGGTCAAATCTGCAACCTTGGTGAATCAGGACAACAAATGCTCTAACCAAATGAGCTACCCATGAGAGTCAATTTTTTCAGTAATGGAGTGGTGATAGTAACACTAACACAAATGTGTTCTCTTTTGAAAAGCAGCTTTTGCTACCAAATATAGAACCTTCATGTTCCGTTGATGAGGATGTTGAAAGTTGGATGTTGAACCATATTTTGTCTGGATCTCAGTTTTTCAAATTAACAGGAAATAGGTTGTATTTTTTAAAAAAACACTTAAGAGCCAAAAAAAAAAAAATACCATTGAATTTTTATGATTGAATACTCCATACTAAATAGTATGCCATTTTCTAAAATATTTTTACTTATTATGAAGAGGCCTGGAGGTTTTATTAAAAACTATTTACTATGGCCCTGACTGGTTTGGCTCAGTGTATACAGTGTCGGCCTGCGGACTGAAAGGTCCCAGGTTCGATTCCAGTTAAAGGCATGTACCTTGGTTGCGGGCACATCCCCAGTCGGGGGTGTGCAAGAGGCAGCTGATCAATGTTTCTCTCTCATCGATGTTTCTGTCTATCCCTCTCCCTTCCTCTCTGTAAAAAAAATCAATAAAATACATTTTTAAAAAAAGAAAACATCAGTTTAAAAAACAAACTATTTACTATATTTAAGTTTAGACTCATTTTTACCAAATTTTTAGATAATTTGACCTAGTGATGTTGTGTCAAGTTATTTCCTTTCATTGTATATTTCCTAAGTATCTGTAGAATTGAATGCATTGTTCCCAAGTGATAAAGTGGATTATTCATACTTGCAGCTTAAGTATGTATGAAGGTATGTCTTTATCTGTGGGTGGTTTTGTTTCTAGATGAAAATCTAATCAAACATGCTCAACTCTACTGATGAAATTGTTTTAGGTGCATGTACAAATTCTATTCCATTTCATAGAATTGAAAGAAACATTATTCTTTTATTCTTCAGATTTTAGAGTTTGAATGTTCCAATTTAGAATGGAGTAATGTCAAAGAAAGATTTTTTTCTAATTTTATTTTATTTTTGTACATTTTAATTGAGCTTTCTTAGTGGAACAGTGATTGTATGTTTATGGAACAATTCCCCCAGTTTATTCTTACCTTCCTTAAGCCTAATTTGAGTTAGGTAAATGTTACCTTGATTATTTTGTATAGCTTTCTCTCTTAAGGCAGAAACTAAAGATACAAAAAGGAATAGCATTTTAATAGTGTAATAGAATAAGTTTTCAACTTAAGGAACTTCCTTAGGTATCTATAATAATAAAAGCATAATATGCGAATCAAACAGCAGAACAACTGTCAGGACGACCATGCTATGACACACTGGCTCCAGGCCAGCCAAGGCGGTGCGATGCAATTGGTCAGGGGACCCCACCATCACCCCGCAGAGGGCGGCCCAGGCCACTGGCCAGCAGGGCAGTCGATCGAGGAGGAAGGGTGGCGGGTGGCAGCAGACGTCGGCAGCGCCAGGCCAAGGAAGCCCAGGTGCCAGCAGCCAGAGGGAAGCCCGGGTCCCAGGTGCCAGAGGGAAGCCTGGGTGCCAGTAGCCGGAGGGAAGCTGGTGCCAGCAGCCAGGAGAAGGAAGGCCTACCCTTGAATGAATTTCGTGCATTGGGCCTCTAGTAGTGATACATTGCTTTATTTTGTTTTTTGAGTTGAGTAGATTTTTATTTTTTTTTTGAGAGAGAGAGAGAGAGAGCAGTAGACAGCACCTAAAAATGAATCTCAGGGGTATAATATAGAATTCTACTTTCCAACTTGGTTTGCTAAAAGGTAAAACTTAAATATATTTGCCAAATCCTCAATATTCATTCATTATTCCTATGTAAGAATGTCCTTAGAGTATTTATGGAAGTGTCAACAGATACTCCATTTGCCTTATATATCTGCTGCTTCAGTGCCTTAAAGTGAAATCTTGACAAAAGCTTGCTATTAGATCACAAAAGAATTATTACCCTAATCATTTGTCCATGTGTAATTATAACATATTGTTTCTAGCACTCCAGGCATTTTTTTAAATATCAGAAAATATGGAATGATTTGATGATGAATAATGAATTAAAACTTAAAACATCATTTAAAAAAAAACAAAAAAACAACTTAAAACATCAGTAGATCACTAACCATGTGGCTTTGGTGAAAACATTTTCCCTGAAAATTAACTGGCCAAATTTTGCTAAAAATCTGCATGTTTAGGAGTAATATTGATTTTGAGAAATTACACTGAATAAAATTAATGTTTGAAGGGTGGCTCACTTATGTATTTGAGTGTAACATAATTGTCTTTCATTTAAGTCTAACTTTATACTCAGTTTTTATCATGTTAGAGTTATATTTCCTTATTTTTAAATTCCTACATTTTATTCAAGGGCAAGCCTTCAGTAGACCTATAAAATAGTTACTCCTTAGATCTGAATTCTATTCAGCAGTTAAAATTTTCCTTTTGTTTCACTTACTAGAGCATTTTCTTCATATTGCAACTTAATATTCCAACTGTTTGCAGTTTTTTCTAATCATCCTATTGAGTTTCAGTAATACTAAAGTTTTGCCTTTAAATAAAAGAGGATTTCGAAAATAAGAATGGCCACAAGCAATACTTCATAAAGGAAAACAGAATAGTGCAATATTTGTCTTGCTTAGTCAATCCTTATCTGATTTACCTTTTAGAATTTGTTTAGTCTGTTGAGCAAAAGCCTACTGTTTGATTGTTTTGTAATTTTTGCCTCATTAATAGTTGGCTATAGTTCAAGGCAATGATTCTACTCTCATCCCTGGCTGCCCATTGCAATCACTTGGGTAGTTTTTATAGTAGTAACAAGAATTAAAATACTGATGCCTGGATCTCACCAACAAATATACTAACTTAATTGGACTGGGGTAGGTTCCAGGGATCAGTAATTTTCAAAATCTTTCCAACTAATTCAAGTGTACAGTCAAGGTTGAAAACACTGCTCTAACATAATTTGAATTTGAAAGCTTGAGAAATTTTTGGAGTGGCCATTCTGATTACAGAAGAATAATGAATGATAGCCCTGAATAGTCCCAGAACAGAAAAAACTATTAACTATGAAAATGGTTAAGCTTAACCATTAGTATCAAAGTACTAGAATAGCTGTTGTTACTTATTGAGCATCTAAAAAGTCCAGGATTTTTGCTTTTTTATTAACTCCTTATAGCCACTCCAGCAGATAGTGAATACATTTTGTTCAAACAGTAAACTGAAGCTCAGAGAGAGTGACTCATCCAAGGGGACATGCTTGTAAATGGTGGAGCCAGAATTGGACTATATACACATTTGATTTTATAACTTGAGATCTTTTCACTGTACTGATAAAAGATAAACCTGGGGCATATTAAAATTTGTAATAGTTTGAGCAGAAATCAACTCAAACCCAGCAGCATCAGATAGAAATAGTTAGAAGCATCCCACCAACAGAAGTTAGGGGCAAGACTTTTATTATAGAGAAAATGCAGAAGCAAAGCAAGGAAATTATTTGATTGACTATAGTTTAAGCAGTTGCCTTATTTGGGAAAGACTAGTTGGTGTATCTGATTGTCTTAGCTTTTGATTTCTTAACTTCGAAGCATTTTACAGGCTTAAGTTTTGGTTTGTTTACATAGGCTGCTAATGCCTTAGAATCAACCCAGTCTAATGGCCTCCTTGTTTAATGTAACAGTACCATGCTATATGAAAATTTTGATATTTAGTTTAACTTAGTTTATTTCAAGATTTTCTTACTGTCATGTTTCTTTAGAGTCACGGATATCATCACCAATACAAATATATTAAACTAGAGGCCCGGTACATGAAATTTGTGCACAGGAGGCAGGGATCCCCTCAGCCCAGCCTGCACCCTCTCCAATCCGGGACCCCTTGGGGGTTGTCCAGCTGTCGGTTTAGGCCTGATCCTATGGATCAGGCCTAAACCGGCAGTCAGACATCCCTCTCACACTCCTGGACCACTGGCTCCTAATCGCTCGCCTGCCTGCCTGCCTGGTTGCCTCTTACTGTCCTCCTCCCCCCGCCAGCCTGATTGCCACTCACTGCCTCTGTGTGCCAGCCTGATCGTCCCTAACTGCCCCCCCCCCCCCCCGCGCCGGCCTGGTCACTCCTAACTGCCCCCCGCTGCCAGCCTGTTCGCCCCCAACTGCTCCCCTCTGCTGGCCTGGTCGCCCCTAACTGCCCCCCACCCCGCCGACCTGGTCACCCCCAGCTGCCCCCCCAGCCAGCCTGGTTGCCCCACGCAGCCTGCTTGTTCAGTCGTTTGGTTGTCCCTCACTAACCCCCCTGCCAGCCCGGTCATGGGGAGCCATCTTGTGAGGGTGTGAGGGTTAATTTGCATATTACCTCTTTATTATATAGGACTAGAGGCCCGGTGCACGAATTCATGCACCTGTGGGATCGGGCCAAAACCGGCTCTCCGACATCCCCCGAGGGGTCCTGGATTGCGAGAGGATGCAGGCCAGGCTGAGGGACCCCACTGGTGCACGATTGGGGCTGAGAGAGATGTGGGAGGTTGGCCAGCGGGAAGGGACCACAGGAGGGCTCCAGGGCATGTCCAGCCCATCTCGCTCAGTCCCAATCAGCTAGACCCCAGCAGCAAGCTAACCTACCTGTCAGAAAGTCTGTCTCCTGGTGGTCAGTGCATGTCATAGCAACTGGTCGACCAGTCAACTGTCTGCCCCCTGGTGGTCAGTGCACGTCATAGCGAGTGGTTGAGCAGCCTTAGCATATCATTAGCATATTACGCTTTGATTGGTTGAACGGCCTACTGGTCCTTAGATGCTTAGTGTTGGAAAGTAGTAGAATATTTCTGACTTGGACCAGTTATATAGATTTGTGTTGGCAGTGTGATGGTGGCAGTAAAAATTAATTCAGAAAATGTACATAATTCACAAGTGTTCCCTTTGTTTAGTGTTGTGAATTAACTTATTTTGGAATCTAGCAATATGAGAAATAGCATAGGCCATTTTTTTGTCTTGCTGTTAATCTGAACTAATTTGTAGCAGCACAGTTAGACTTTACTTACAGCAAAGTTACCACCACAAAATAAAGATTTTCTTGGTTTTTTCCTGTACATGAAAACTTCATTATAAGCTCTTACTGGAGGAGGAGTTATTATATTCCAATAGTAATTTATGAGGAAAGTCTTTCTACAATAAAAATATATGAAATGTACAGAATCTAAAATTGATATACATACAAATAAATCTTTATTGTACTTAAAGTATATTTAAATCGGGGAAAAATTAGCTAACCACAAAGCTGAAAATTAGTTTAAGAATAATAAAAATCACTTATTTTTAAATGAGTGAAAATTAATACATATAAAAATCCTGTTACAAATTAGATAAATGAATCATAGAGCTGAAATAGTTAGATATTTCTACTTACAACCTAGAGGATTCTATTAGTTCAGGAAAACCTAGCAATTGCAAGTAATATGGAAATAGATATAGACTCCAAAAGGAAAAATTGTGACTTGGGTATCATTTTTGTATTTTTCTAAAGGTGTCTGTGTAGTTCCATTTAAATTATTTGGCTAGTACTATAACCTATAGTGCCTAGGGTTAGATTTTCTATACAAATAAGGCTTCTCTAATGCATATAGAAAAGAGGCCCACCAACTTGCTATAAAAAATATAAGTTTTCTACATAAGAGTTTTATAACTTGCTTTGATTTATCTTCTGTTGGTATTTTTGCATAAATGTTTGAAGGTAAGCATTTTTGTATCCCAGTGATGTTACTTAAAAAAGTAAAAATGAGCTGTGGCTGGTATGGCTCAGTTAGTTGGGTGTTGTCCCATGCACTGGAAGGTCTCAGGTTTAGTTCCCAGTCAGGGCACATTCCTAGGTTTTGGGTTCAATCCCCAGTGGGGACATGTATGAGAGGCAACCAGTCGATGTATCTCTTGCATATGGATGTTTTTCTCTCCCCCTCCCAGCCTTCTCTCCCTTTCTAAAGTTTTTTTTTTTTTCTTTTCAAAACAGGTAAAAATGATAAGGGTGAAAGTTAAGGAATTGAAAGTTTTAACCTTTTATACTCCTTTCATACTTTATGTCCTTGAGAATTCCTATTATACATAGCTTGTATTTTCTTTTGTGTGAATTTGTGTGATGTCAAAGATGCCTATAAGTACTTTATAGAGCATTGAAAATTTACCATAATTTGTAGTTAATTTATTTATTCATCGTGAAAAACAAATGTTTTCCTATGAACACTACAAATTCATAAGTAAAATGCCAACTTAGCATCACAAATTAAAATTTTTAGTACTTGACTTGAATAATGTTATGCAGCTTTGAGTTACATTTTCTTTTTGTTTATCCTAGACTGTAACTAAGCACAGTCTACAAAGTGTGTCAAAGGAACTTGAAATATTTTGAAAGTTACATGATGAAAAAAGAAACGTTTAATTCTGTTATATGAATAATTCCATTCAGCACACATACATTGAGCAGCTTTGTGTCCAGGTCTGGGGGAATTATGATAAATAAGACATTTCCTGTCCACAGTGAAGTAATAGACTATTTATAGTTAGTTCATTATGATGAGAACAAGAACTATGTGACAAGTCCCCAATTGAGATAGAAGACCAATAATAGTTTTCCAGAAGGTCACATCTGAGCTGCTATTCATTAGAGATTGTATGTCTAGTATTTGTAATTAATCAGTTGGTATTTTATGATGCAGAGAAGTGCTTTCCGTGAATGGGTTATAGGTATGCTAGGATATTGAGTCCTTCAGTCTGTAGACAACCAAATGGGGAGGAACTAAGTGAGCAGAAACCCCAGCTGTAACAGCCTCCTCCTGTTATCCCAATCTCCATAAGGTTGTTGCCATTTTCCCGTGTGATGATATGAAGAATATTGGGAAATAGTGGGGTAGAGAAATGCTGTTATATAAGGTAATGGAATCTCCACTAGAGATTACAAGAGGTCACAAACTTGCAAATAAAAGATAAATCTAATAACCAAATTTTAAAATGGCTTATTTTTTTATTTTCCTAAATTAATTCTGATAAAATACTAGGACACACAACAAAATTCACCATATTTAAGTGTACAATTCAGTGACATTAAGTACATTCACATTGTTGTGCAATATCTTCACCATCTATCAACAGGACTTTTTCATCTTCCCAAACTGAAACTCTATACTCATCAAACAGTAACCCCCTCCACTTTGTTCTTTCCTCCCCCAGTCCCTGGCAACCACTATTCTACTTTCTGTCTCTGAATTTCACTAAGTACCTCATAGAAGTGGAATCACCCATATAGTATGTGGTATCTCATTGTGATTTTGATATGCATTTCTCTAATGATTAGTGATTAGTTGAACATCTTCTTATGAACTTTTTGGTAATATGGCCTGACATGTTTTAAGATATTTGTGGGTGGGGAGACTTGTCTAATCAAGATTCACCAAATCTTACTCAAAAGCAACTTATTTTATAGAATTCTGTCAGCCTAATCTTAAATTTTTGCTGCTACAAAGAATCTTAGAGATCCTCAGAGTTTTTCATCTGAGATCCATCAGTGATTCCAGAGAGTCCATGAATAGCCTGAATTTAAAACATAATTTAATCAGATTCTCAAAAGTATTTTAGACCCTTAAAAATCTTTTTAAAAAAATTTTTTTAAATATATTTCTTTATTGATTTCAGAGAGGAAGGAAGAGGGAGAGAGAGATAGAAACATTAATGATGAGAGAGAATCATTGATCGGCTGCCCCCTGCACGCCCCCTACTGGGAATCGAGCCCACAACCCAGGCATGTGCCCTTGGCCAGAATCGAACCTGGGACCCTCCAGTCTGCAGGCCGACGCTCTATCCACTGAGCCAAACCAGCTAGGGCTAGAGACCCTTAAAAATCTTAAGAACACTGATAGAGCCCAGAAACACCAAAATGTGGAAAAGCCACTATATTTCTGGTAGGTAGAATTAGCATAATTTTTAAATTTCTACTCTGCTTTTCTATATTTTTCAAAGTACCAAAAATAACCATGCAAAGTTTACGTGATTCATGCTATTTTAGAATTTAAAAGGTAAAATCCATCTTTAGCTCGTGAGTGTACAATTTAAAAAAAAAGTCTAAAATGCTAAGAAAACATAAAATGATTATAGCGTTTTCTTTTTTTTTTATTGTCTAAAGCAGTGGTCGGCAAACTCATTAGTCAACAGAGCCAAATATCAACAGTACGATTGAAATTTCTTTTGAGAGCCAAATTTTTTAAACTTAAACTATATAAGTAGGTACATTGTTATTAACTTAATTAGGGTATTCCTAAGCTGGCCTTTGCTAAAAACGTCCTCAATCTGAGGGGTCAGCCTCAGCAAACATACCCCCACTTCTTCAAAATAGACTCACCCAGGCCGAAAACCGACTTCTGCGCATGGGCCACGAAGTTTCAATCGCACTGTAAGTTTCAATCGCACTGTACGTGCGCGCCCGCACGTGGTATTTTGTGGAAGAGCCACACTCAAGGGGCCAAAAAGCCACATGTGTCTCTCGAGCCATGGTTTGCCGACCACTGGTCTAAAGTTTTGCATGTCTCCTTTTTACCCAATTGATCCCACCCCGCCCCTCCCCCCAGCCATTCCCACCCCAGGCAAGCCCCCACCGCCCCAGTGTCTGTGTCCATTGGTTATGCTAATGTGCATGCATACAAGTCCTTTGGTTGCTCTCTAACCCCCCTCCCTCCCCTACCATTTGTCTCTGGACCTATTCTTGTTCATCAAATTATGTTGATCATTATATCCCACATATGAGTGAGATCATGTGATATTTATCTTTCACTGACTGGCTTATTTCATTTAGCATAATGCTGATTATAGCATTTTCTTATCACTGCCTGCCTTCTCTCAGAATCACAGCATTCCCAAGTCCCTACAAAAAGAACGGTCAAGCTCTACGGCTACAAAAAAATAAATAAATAAAAGTTTATCATTGAATCCATTTCAACTGAGTTAATTGCAATAAAATATTTGTGTGCGAGCTTCTTATAATGAGCTTTTACTATAAAGAGAGTGCAGGTTCTATAGCTTTCTGCAGTATTTACCACTGAATTTTGTCAACTTAAATTCCTGAAGGGAAAATATTTACATTTTTTTATAATGAGATTTTACTGATTTTCCTATAGTATATTTACATAGAACATACTGTATTTACATTTTAAAGGTATGTGTTTTTGTTTTATTTAAATTTAACACAATGATCACTTAATTTTAAAAGCAACTACAATGTATGCTCATTAAGTATTTATGTGGATAGATGGATACATGCCTATGTTCAATTTAGCATCCTAAAAAACTGTAGGAAATCTTTTGAGATTATGTGAAGAACTTTCTAGGACATTTTACTATTCAAATTCATTGTCAAATCTCCATATCTTCTTCTCTTTTTGGCTAGGTTTATAATACTCCAAGTAGAAATTAAACTACTACCATTTAATATCTTGGGCCTCTGTTTCCTTTTCTGTTGAACTGGAACTAGATAGTTCTATCCAACTTTAACATTTGTATGATCTATATATCTGCTTAACTGTTATATTTATTTTAGAACTACATTTTAAAATTTATAGCAGTTTTTAAAAATTTTTTTTTTCTTTTGTAGCTATATGCAGGAGCTATTCTTGAAGTCTGTGGATGAAAACTGGGGAGGTTCCCACAAGTCCAAGGTATGTAAAATTAACGCTAGTAAATTCTCAGTTTAATAATTTAAAAACAGCATTTCACAAGAATAATTTTATTAAATACTAGAGGCCCGGTGCACAAAATTCGTGCGGGGGGGGTGGGGGGGTGTCCCTCAGCCCAGCCTGCACCCTCTCCAATCAGGGGACCCCCTCGGGGCATGTCCGGCAGTCAGACATCCCTCTCACAATCCAGGACTGCTGGCTCCTAACCACTCGCCTGCCTGCCTGCCTGATTGCCTCTAACCACTTCTGCCTGCCAGCCTGATCAGCCCCTAACAGCTCCCCTGCTGGCATGATTGACACCTAACTGCTCCCCTGCCGGCCTGATTGCCCCCAACTCCCCTCCCCTGCCAGCCCGGTCGCCCCCAACTGCCCTCCCCTGCTAGCCTGATCACCCACAACTGCCCTCCCCTGCTGGCCATCTAGTGATGACGTGGGGGCGTCACACGAGGGCGCAAGGGCCACCTAGGCTTTTATTAGTATAGATTCTCACAAATAATAACCTTTAGGATGATACTTTCTCAATAGCTTGTGAATTTCTTCCATAATTTTTTTCATAAAGGTAGAGTTGTATAGTAATTGTTGAATACCAGGTTACTTTAAGCAAGCATAATATATGAAATTTAGATTTAAATACAAGACGTGATGACGTGGTTATTTTTTTCAAAGGAGTCTTTCGTTTACGAAGTATAAATTTTACAAGAACTTTTTTCTTACCAGATGTAAATGTCATCCCTTTAAATAGCATTTCATTGGAGTATATTTTAAATGTGAATTGATTTATGTAAAACTCCTAAGGAACAATTACATTAGTGAGACTAGACCTGTCCTAAATGACAAATTGTCGAGAATAGAATTAATTACCATAAAACCTGAGGTGCAGAAGAGATGAAGTGATACATGCTGTATGTGTCCGCAGGAAATTTTAAGGAGAAATATATGAAAGGATAATTATAAAAGTGTATTTATTCTTTTGGTTGAATAAGCAAACCATAATGGAGCTTTGCAGTTCCAAAAATACTTGGGCTAAGGCTTTTTCTATTCTGTTCCTGTGTCACTTGAAAATCAGTTTTATGAAACAACTTTTCTGAGGTATCAATCAATATGGTTGTTGGTACCAGTACAGTGCCAACAGGAATCCCAATTTGGGGTGCAGTGAAGAAGAAAACTTTGTTCAGAGCAAACAACTCAATTGTGATACAGACAGCTCTGCTCCACTCTGCCCTTCTCTGGTCCACTCCACTCTATCTGCTCTGCTCCAGCAAAAGGTCTTTAGTGTTTCAGCTCCATCCAAGGATATAGTCTTTGTTCTCTGAGCCAAAGGGGAGCTGACTTACAGGGAGAGAAGTGCCTGCCTCTGGTGCCTGATTGGTCCATATTCATGCAAATGAGGACTCTAAGTCCTCACGTTTGATTGGTCCAAAAGGCACTGTGCTGGTTGGTCAGAATGGAACCACTCTGGTCAGTGAAGATGCTGATGGAGCTATATCTGAATAGCTCTGATTGGACAGGGAAAGTCTCAGTCCTATTGGTTAAAATAGGATTACAGGAACTCCTTTATAAGGGTTGGCTCAGTTGACGGGAAAACCGCAAGCAGGCAGTTCAGGCAGGCAGCTTAGTGCAGGCTTCTCCCTTAAGCCTGATTTGCATGAGAGGCTTGTTTAAAAATGGCAGCTAGGTTCTGTTTTTAAATTTGAGTCCGTTCACCACCTAGTGCCATGTGTATGTAATAAGTACTCAAATATCTGTTAAATGGTTAATTTACTGCCTATAAAATGTGATTTGCCACTACAGCAAATATTCTCTTCATTCAAAATTAGAAAGCTTATGAATCTATGCTTAGAAAATAGAGAAGAGAACTGATGAAAATAGTCATTTAGTGACTCTTCTTAATATTTCTTTTAAATTTGTTCATGCATTTCAGCCTGTTAAAAATCTATTCAGTGAATGAAAGTTATTACATGTGTGAGGCTCTGTTATAGATGGATACAGCAGATATAAGAATAATCCTTTTCTCCAGAGAGGTTTCTTATATAGTAGGGAACATACTGTGGGTCTAATGGTGTTTTTCACAGCTGTGCATATAGTCAGAGGGATAATGAAAATGCAACAGCATTTCATGATGTCAGTTTTGCTTGTGGATTCAGGAGTCTGCAGAGTATTTGGACAAATCCTAAAGGATAAAATTAGGTATTATAATAAGCCAGGATAACATAATCAGTTTTATTTTGAACTAAATTTTGTAGGGGAAATTTAGATGTGATATAAACTATATTCCCGCAAGTCCTCAAAACCTTAAAAGAAAAAGAAAACCCATTTATTAATCTTTGTGTGTTCTAAACGCAATTATACAAAAACTTTCATAATGGAACATGTATATAATGCTATTGCTAGTTAATTCTAAGTTTAAAAAATAAGTTCTGAAAGAATGATGTAAATGGTAATAGAACTGGTATTATGAACTATCAGATATCTAAGTGAAACATCTCATTTGTTTTTATTTTAGAAAGATTATTCTAAATTTTTTAACTTAGACTATTAGACATAATCATTACTTAAAATATTGGTAAAATGTAGATGAACAAAAACCCCTAAAAGGAAAATTATCCATTTAAAACTTCCCCAAACTGTGTACTTTAGATATGACCCCCCCCCATTAAAATAATAGTAAGCATTTTTTGTTATATTTATTATGCTAAGTATTTTATATTTTCTCACTTAATTTTATAAAGATTTTGCTTAGTGCTTCTGGGTTTTTTTACTTTTATAAATGTTGCATTTTCACTATCCCTCTGACTATATTTATAGATAACTATATATAAATATGAACATAAATGTATAAAAATTATATTCATCTCTTTAAACAACCATAGGAAACAAATTGATCTATAATCTGCTTTTTATGTTTGTGTTTCCTTCTATATCACTAGTATCTATCTATCTATATATATATAGAAGGCTAATATGCTAAGTGTCCGTCCAGGTAATAATGTCGTGTAGCAACACCCGGCTTCCTCTCCCTAGCGACTAGCCTCCTTAGAGTTTCTTCAGCCCAGGAACATGGCTTACTTTATAGCCAGGTGCAAACATTTTACACTGTAACCAAATGTCTGTGAAGCATTTTCCCATGCCTCATCTCATTTAATCCTCACAGAAGTCCTAAGTAGGTAGGTAGGAGACTCAGTGGAATCCTATTTTCTTTTCATTACCTGGAAAACGGAGATTTAGAAAGCTTAAAAACTTGACTGAAAAGAAGTAAGAAATGGTGGACCTTGAAAATGACTTAAGGTTTTCTCAAACACTGCTGCAGTTAAATATTTTACCCTTTGTTCTCCCTGTGTGAGCGACAGTAATAATCTGCTTCGTGTTGATATTTACTGCTGTGTTACTGACAATTACCGGAAAGAGAAGTTAGGGTGCTTCACTGAGCTGGAAAAAATTTAGCTACATCAGAAAGCAGGTCTAATTAAGCAAGTTTATTCTATGTATATAAAAGGCTAAGTTGACTCGCGCATGCGCGATACATATAAAGCTCTCGCTGGTGCCAATCACACGTGTGTTTCCATCTGTCATTGTCGGTCGTGAATTTGATTGATATTCTATTATCGAGTAAGGGCAAATAGCAATATTAAAATATTTCTTCTAATCAATTTCCTTTCAATGTGCACAAATTCATGCACCAGGCCACTAGTAGATTAATGTAATTTTTAATAATTTGATGCATTTGATAGTGTGGTTCATATCAATTTAGTTAACCAATAGCCTTTACACATTTAGATTATTTCCAAATTTCCAGACTTGGTTAGCAGGACTTTATGTTAAACGCTAGAGGCCCAGTGCAATCCATGCACCAGTGGGGTCCCTCAGCCTGGCCTACAGGGATCTGCGTTGCCACAGCCCGGCCTTACCTGCTAGCTTGTCAGGCTCCAGCCCGCTGTTCATGTCAATCCTGCACAGCACGAATTAGTGAGGGGGCGGCAGGTGGCCAGGGAGGAGCCCAAGGCCAGGCTCAGTGCCCTGTAGCTCCTGCTCTTCCTGGCCCTGTTGCACATGCCGTGGCAGCCACTCTTGGGCACACAGGGAGAGTGTCCACGGTAGAGGCTAGCGCTGCCACAGCGGCACTCGTCAGCCTGATATCTGGCCCCCGTCTGTTAGCTGAGCGGCGCTCCTGCTGTGGGAGCACACTGACCACCAGGAGGAAGCTCCTGCATTGTGTGTCTCCACCCCAGTGATCAGTGCACGTCATAGCTACCGGCTGGTCAGCCAGTCGCTTAGGCTTTATAACATATCTTTGCATCATCATGTAATTATATCTTTAGAGTAAAGAAATTCCTAGAAGGGGTCTTCCAGATTTAAAGAGTATGTATATTTTAAGACTTTTAATTCATTTGGCTAAATACCTTTCAGGAAGGATGTGTCCATTCATATTTTTCCCACAGCTAATCCCCAGCAAAATTCTTCTCTCTAACCTTAAATTTTCTTTTTCATTTTTGTTGCTCTGAATGAAGATATCTCATTGTTTTATTTGACACTTATTTGATTATCAGGCTGGACATTTATTTCAAATGTTTGTTGACCATCTACCTATTTGCACATGACATAATCCTGTCCTTAGTTCATTTCTCTGCCTAGTATTTTTTTTAATAATTTACAACAGCACTTTTATAAATTATATGTTAGAGATGATTTTTCTACCATATGTTGTTTCACTTTTTATTTTGTTAATGGTGTTGTTTTGCTGTCTTGAAATTTCCACTTTTATATAGGCATATCTATAGAGCATCTCTGTTAATGTCATGCTTAGGAGAAGAATTTTGTATTCCATATTCAAATTGTCTGTATTAAATTCTGTGGTAGTATTCTTAACCTCTCTATTGTTTGTTTTTTTTTAACTAAATGTATTTGTTATTACTTACTTATTCAGCTTCTTTCTTTCCCTCCAGAATGTAAACTCCTTAAGATCAGAAATTATGTCTATTTTATATAGCTTTATCTCTGTTATGCAACATGCAGTAGGTATTCCATAAATATTTGTTGAGTAAATTTAAAATGTTAATCATCTAAGTTTATTTAGATATAAGATATGATGTAGACACCCGACTATTTTTCTATGTTTTTTTTCCTCAAATAATTTGGCAGTTTGTTTTTTTTTTAATACATTTTTATTGATTTCAGAGAGGAAGGGAGAGAGAAAGAGAGATAGAAACATCAATGATGAGAGAGAATCATGGATTGGCTGCCTCCTGCATGTCCCCCACTGGGGATCGATCCCTCCACCCATGCACATGCCCTTGACCGGAATCAAACCTGGGACGCTTCAGTCCACAGGCTGATGCTCTATCCCCGCAGTTTTCTTAAAAGTATGTATTGACTAATTCACTCACATACCCCAGACGCTAACACCTATAATCGCTATCTCCCTCCCTGCCTCCCTCTCTCTGATTTGATAGTTTAACTGTATTAAAAAATTCCTGCAGATATTTGTATCTCTAGATTTATTATTCTGGTATCAGTATCCTACATTAAAAAGCAATTGAACAAATTTTCCTTCCATATTTTTTCTAAACTGTGACTATCCTCAAACATTTACTCTTCTAGCTGACCTATCATTTTGTCAAGGGCTCAGAATCCCATTGGAAAATGAGGTTTTAATTAATTTAAAACAATTAACACTTTAAAATATTTCCTTAATTTATAAGAGCACTTTTCCCATTGAAGTGTATGATATGTCTTTAGATTTTTATATCTGTTTGAATCACCTTAGTTTTTTCATATAGGATCTAATGTTTCACTTATTGAGTTTATTTCTACTTTTTGTTTTGATCTTTGTATCTTGCTTGGATTTAGAAATGAATAATCTTAATATTTTTCTTTTCTCTTAAGCTTTTGTCAGAAGTGATAAACCCAAACTATTCAGAGGACTGCAAATCAAGGTAAGGTGATTTTTTCTTTCTTTTTATTTATTTATTGTTGAGAATATTACAGATGTCCCCCATATTCCCCACTTTGCCCTCTTCCACCCAGTCCCCACCCCACCCAGAGCCTCCACCACATTATTGTCTGTGTCTATGAGCTATGTATTAGTCTCTTCCTGTCCTCCCCACTTCCCAAGGTAAGGTGATTTTAATGGAATCCCTTTGTTCCAGCATTAACTTATTTCTTTTTGAAGATTGAGGTCATGTTTGTTGTCACATTTAACCAGAATAAGGGTTTCTCACAGGTCTCTGGCAAAATATTGGACCTAACTAGTGGGTTGGAAGTTTCAGAAATTGAACTTAATTATAAACTAATTACAATAAAATTGTTAGGTTTCTTAAACCAAAGAAAATTCAAAGTCCAATGCAGAGTTCTATCTGATAATTTGTATGCACAGCCTATTTTAGCATTGCTCTTATAGTCATTCTCTCTCGTTAATTATTAACTTATCTGCTTCCCCCATTAGATTTTAAACTCTTTTGAGAGTGAGAGAATATTATATATGCAATAAATATTTGTTATAGTCAATAATAAGCTTAAATCCTAAATAAACCAAGTTGATACTAACAAGAATTTTTCTCTTTAGAGATAAACTATAAGTTTTTAGATTGCCCTTTGTTATGAAATTTTATTTAATTCTTTCTCAAAAGATTTCCTTTGAATCCTGTTGTGATATGTCTAAAGCTTTTTTGTATTGTTATTAAATTCAGTTAAGCTGTATTGCATTGATTTTGATTTTAGTTGAGGCAAAGAAAACCTTCTAAGCAGGTAAAATGATGATATCCCTCTTTTTTTGTAGTATGTTCGTGGTTCAGACCCTGTACTAAAGCTTTTGGATGACAATGGGAACATTGCTGAAGAACTAAGCATCCTCAAATGGAACACAGACAGTGTCGAGGAATTTCTGAGTGAAAAGTTGGAACGCATATAAATTTTGATTAAATTGTGTCCTATGCTTTTGTTACCTTATCAAATGTTAGAACACCTAGAAAATAATTTAGCTTTGCTTCCATCCTTTGATCAGTCTTTTACTGTGAGGCAGTAAACATCTAATTAAAAGTTGAAGTGGCAGCACAGCACAGGATATCTAAGGACTTGGCAAGTTTCACCAATTCATGTTTTATAAATTTCTAGCCTCCTACATTTGTTGGTGCCACTAACAGAGTGCTCTGTAATAGACGTGTGGTTAATTATGCAAATGATAGTTTGTGATAATTGGTCCAGTTTTACAAACTACAGATTTTTAAATTAGGGAGGTTAATAAGGGAGATGATTACTACTGTGCCTCATATGCTGTGTGCTCTTTGAAAGTAATGACAGTAAACTACAAAGCAAATAAGATAGACCGAGCCTCAACAGGTTGCTTGATCCTCAGATTTTCTCATATTTTTGTATTCCCCAGCTTTCCTTTTAATAGAATCGCTATAGTATATAATGAATGAACTGCATAAAAACTTTATGGCTTTGTTATTGTGAAACAGATTCAAGATCTACTGTAAGAATGAAATATTCACAGATTTGCGTTAATGAAGACTACACAGAAAACCTTTTTCAGGATTTGTGTGGATCTGATATTTAGCAAATTCTTGTGCTTTACATTCTTACAGAAAAGTCATTTAAAGATGATTATTTGTAAGACCAAAATATAAATTAAAAGTTTCAAAAATCTGAATTTGAAATTTTCTTCTGATTTGTCCTTTCATGTTTAAAAATGATACCTTTCTCAGTATACTTTTCTTTTCATATAAGCCTTTATTTTCTTTAGCCAAAATGTAAAATGGCTGTACTGTTTAAAACTTATAATTTCTTATTGTGGATAATAGTGCTTCATATTTGTCTAGCAATTTTATTTTTTAAAGTGCTTTCATTTATGAACACATTTTTATCTTGCATAAGAAGTATCTCAAATTATAGAATTTTTATGAGCTGTTAAAAATGATAATGTTTCAGGAACATTTGACATCTTGCTCCCTGGCATGTGTTGTCAGTTTGACTCAAACTCTTTCATAATAATTTTTTTTAATGGTTTTTTAATAATTTTTTTTTTTTTTTTTTTTTTTTTTTTTTTTTTTTTTTTGCTTAACCCTCTATCTGGCGAAAGTGACTTCACTTCATAAAAAGTAGTTCGCTAAAAACAACATTCATCCAAATTACTTTAGGTCATTTCAACTGCCTACTAAAAATTGATCAAAAATCCTATTCTGTCAGTTTAATGTCAGGTTAAATTCTTATAATCTGAAAACTTGCTTAATTTTTTATTTTGAATTAAACCATCTTACTGAAGAATGTTTGGAAGTTCTTAAAGACAACTCTACTAGAAAATGTTTATAAAATGTTTATTTTTCATTGAGGTTAGTGATTAATCTTTACTAGCATTTTGTGTCATGTTATATTTAAAATTAAGAAGTATGTCTTTAAAGCCAGCAAGAGAATGATACACCCTGGGCAATTTGTTTAGTCAAAATAAAATACTATGAGAAGTCCTAGCAAACAAACACATTATGGTCTACTTTTGATCATCAGTAATGGAGAGGGCCATCACTTTGATAATACAGGGCACTGGATAAATTGGCACTGATATCTAATGGTGGTTATTACATCAGAACAAGAGGGAAATGAAGCCAATCATGGACAGTGGAGAAGTACCAAGAGAGGAGTTGCCACCACATACAGAAGAATAGTGGGATAGAAGGGATAAAACTGCAAAAGTTATGGGATTGGCATAGAAAACTAATTGGAGTGATCTGCAAGCAGGAAGAGCTTGTTAAATGAGTATCTGGCAGTGGGATTTAAAAAAAAAAAAAGTGAAGAGAAGCCTAAAATGTCTGTTATATTCAATTTATTATGCGAGATCAAAAGAGGCTAAAGAACCCCACAGTATCTCAAAGCTTGAAATTCTTGAATAAATGTGTAACTACCAAGCTTCACTATTTTAATTGGGAGGTTTGAGTTAATCAGCCAATTCCAACTCTCACCAATTTAAATTAAAGAATAGCTAAAAGCTTTTTAAAGAAACAAATCTTTTTTTTTTTTTTACAAAGAAATCTTGATTACCAAAAAGGGGATATGAGTATTGATCCAAAAAGTACCATTTTGTAGCCAAATTCTGACATTAGATTACGCTTAGTCAACCTCACAAGTATAGGTATATAATAGTCACTTGATATTTATAAATGTGCTCCCCCTGCCAAAATTGTTACTTATAACCTAAAACAGTTAATTTATCTCTAAATTTCTGAATTTGGCAAAAACCTCTTCTAAGAAACTATGAGCAAGAACTGACATTTCCTGTTTTAGAGGGTTTGAGTCTTGAAAGCTAGTCTAAAATTAAAGTTAATAAAGTGTAGAACGCCCTAGCCGGTTTGGCTCAGTAGATAGAGCATCGGCCTGCGGACTCAAGGGTCCCAGGTTCGATTCCGGTCAAGGGCATGTACCTTGGTTGCGGGCACATCCCCAGTAGGGAGTGTGCAGGAGGCAGCTGATCGATGTTTCTCTCTCATCGATGTTTCTAACTCTCTATCCCTCTCCCTTCCTCTCTGTAAAAAAATCAATAAAATATATTTTTTTAAAAAAATAAAGTGTAGAAAATACTTTTGAAAGCAAATACTGCTTTCAAAACTTCAGAAATTAAAATTGGCAGTAGCTAGTATGTGAAAGCATGTCTACAAATACATGGAAAGTAGGAGTACAGATTCCAGATATAAGTACAATTAGGTAAGTATTTCTTTTACCTGAAAATTGAAGTACCTTTTAATTAAATTCTGTAGTGATAGAGGACTTTTTCTGGGAGGAGAGCCTGCATTTGTGTTCAAAAATTCAAAACAAACTTTCGCTAATTAAATATAAACATTTGCTTTCAAAGTTTTGGCCCAAGAATCAGTAGCATGAAATCTGGTTATTTAGAAATACTGAGGAAATTAAACTAAAAATAATTGTGTGAAGCCTCTAAAACTTTCCTTTCGCCACTCTTTCCTGTAACCACTCTTGAAACATACTTCACTTTAGCATTTTATCTATTCAGCATTATGACCACATTGAAGTTTAGACCTTAAAATTCAAAACATTTTTAAAAACCATTTTGGTAGAAAAATTAAACTACCACTGATCCTTATTGGTGAATTCCATCTAATCTAATAAAAGGGAAACATGCAAATTGACCATACCTCTGCTACAGCCACCAGCCATGCCCACCAGCCAAGCAGGAGCAAATATGCAAATTAACCCAACTAAGATGGTGGCGGGAGCAGGAGGCTTGGGTTGCCCTCGGCGATCGAGGAAGCCAAGCTTCCCGCCTGCCCTGCCCTTCCCTGCTCAAGGCTACAAAGTTTCAGTTATAGAAGATAAATAAATCCCAGATACCTGCTTCCAGCCCGCAGTCGTGGCCAGCCTGAAAACAGCCATCAGCCCCTCACTCAGGCTGGCCAGGCACCCCAGAGGGAACCCCCACCCTGAAGGGGCTGTGGCCAGCCTGCAAACAGCCATCAGCCCCTCACCAAGGCTGGCCAGGCACCCCAGTGGGGACCCCCACCCTGATCCAGGACACCCTTCAGGGCAAACCAGCCAGCCCCACCCATGCACAAGGCCTCTATCCTATCTAGTAAAAGAGAAAAATGGTAATTGGTGTACGACGATACCCTTTTCATTGGCTAATCAGGGCTATATGCAAATTAACTGCCAACTATGATTGGCAGTTAACTGCCAACTAAGATTGGCAGTTAACTGCCAACTAAGATTGGCAGTTAACTGCCAACAAGATGGCGGTTAATTTGCATATGTAGGCACAATGCAGAGAGGCTAAAGGGAAAGCAGGAAGAAGCCCCCTGCCACTGACAGTGATCAGAAACCCAGGGGGTAGCTAAGAGCTGGGGGGCAGGGCAAAGGCGGCCCTGGGGCCACCTTTGCCCTGCCCCCCAGCCATGATTGGAGAATCAGGCACCTTTGCCGCCCTGGCCAGTGATAGCAGGAAGTAGGGGTGGAGCCAGCGATGGGAGCTGGGCACGGTCGAAGCTGGCAGTCCCGGGAGCTAGGGGTCCCTTGCCTGGGCCTAAAGCGGAGCCCACAATCGCGGGGCCGCTGCAGCTGCGGGTCCCCGCTGCCCGGGCCGGACACCTCAGCCAGAGGCGTTAGGCCTGGGCAGGGGAGGAGCCTGCAACCGCGGGGAGCTGGGGGTCCCCTGCCCAGGCCTGACACCTCTGCCGGAGACCTCAGGCCTGGTCAAGGGGCCGATCCGGTGATTGGTGATCGGAGGGTGATGAGGGTCAACTCCTCTGGCTGAGGCATCAGGCCTGGGTGGGGGGGCGGAGCCGGGGATTGGGGGGATATGATGGTCCCCTTGCCCAGGCCTGAAGCCTGGGTCAGAGGCGTCAGGCTTGGGCGGGGGGTGGAGCAAGTGATCAGAGGGAGATGGGGGTCCCCTGCCCAGGCATGATTCCTGGGCCAGAGGCCTCAGGCCTGGGCGGGGGCCAGAGCCAGTGATCGGGGAGAGATGGGGGTCCCCTGTCCAAGCCTGACACCTCTGGCGGAGGTGTCAGGCCTGGGCAAGGGGCCGATCCTGCAATTGGAAGGTGATGGGGGTCAACGCCTGAGGGTTCCCAGTATGTGAGAGGGGGCAGGCTGGGCTGAGGGACACCCCCCCACACACACCCAGTGCACGAATTTCGTGCACCGGGCCCCTAGTCCTATAATAAAAGGGTAATATGCAAATTGACCCTAACAGCAGAACAACTGGGAATGACTGGTCATTATGACACACACTGACCACCAGGGGTCAGATGCTCAATGCAGGAGCTGCCCCCTGGTGGTCAGTGCGTTCCCACAGGGGGACCTCTGCTCAGCCACAAGCCAGGCTGATGACTGCCAGCACAGCGGTGATGGCGGGAGCCTCTCCCGCCTCCTCAGCAGCACTAAGGATGTCCGACTGCAGCTTGGGCCTGTTCCCCGCTGGCAAGTGGACATCCCCTGAGGGCTCCCAGGCTTCCAGAGGGATGTCTGACTGCCATATTAGGCCCAATCCCCTGGGGAGCCGGCCTAAGCCAGCAGGTGAACATCCCCGAGGGGTCCCAGACTGCGAGAGGACACAGACCGGGCTGAGGGAACCCCTCACCCCTCGAGTGCACAAATTTTTGTGCACTGGGCCTCTAGTATTTAAATATTCACCTATTGAACCACTAAAATGCAATTGTAACCCCACAATTACAGTACCTGAGGCACACCCATCCATTCCCAGGCAAGTCTAAACAAGGTGACGTTACCTTGTTTCAGCTCATGCTCTAGGTAACCTTTTCAGTTTATTTAGTGCCACATTTTTGGTATTTTGTGCTTTTTGTTGGTGAGATAGCTGTTTAAAACGATCCCTAAGCCTAGTGCTGAAATGGTATCTAATGTTCTTGAAGTGCAATAACACTATGTGCCTTATGAAAAGATATATGTTTTAGGTAAGTTTTGTTCAGGAATGAGTGACAGTGTTACTGTCTGTGAGTTCAATGTTAATAAATCAACAATCCTATATATTAAAGAGCTAATATGCTAATTAGACTGGACAGCAGAACGACTGTCCGGACAACCTTCTGGACGAAGCAGGGGCTGCGAGGGCAGAGCCTCTTGCCCGAATTTTGTGCATCAGGCCTCTAATATATATTAAATAAAGTATCTTTAAATAGAAGCACATGAAACAAGGGCATGTATGAATAGGTTGACAATACTGTTGTGACCAAAGACTTCCAGGAAATAACCTTATATTTCCCCTAAGAGCAACGGTTCAATATTTGCTAATTCAGTGTTTGCAGCAACTTTATAGAACATAATTTACTACCATGAGTACTAAGAATCGACTATATTAAAACATTTTTATGGAGATATAATTGACATTTAAAATTCACCCAGAGTATGCAAATCAATGGTTTTTTAGTAGATTCAGAGTTGTGCCACCAAAACTATAGTCTAAATTTAGAACATTTTTATCATTCCCCCTCAAAAATCCTATACCCTCTGTCAATCACTCCACACCTTATACTCCTAGTCCTAGACAACCACTAAACTGGTTTCCATATGAATTTGTGTATTCTAAACATTTCATTTAAAGGAGATCATACAAAAAGTGGCCTTTTGTGTCTGGCTTATTTTGTGTGTCTTCAAGGTTCATCCATATTCCAACATGTATCAGTACTCCATTCCTTTTTGTGGCTGAATAATATTTCTTTTTTATGAATATACCACATTTTACTCATTATTGGGTAGACATTTCAGTTGTTTCCACTTTTATTATGAATAATATGAATAATACACATTCATGTACAAGTTTTAGTGTGGAAATGTTTTCATTTCTCTTATATATCTAGAAATGGAATGCTGTCTTTGTTTAACTTTTTGAGGAACTGCCAAACTTTTCCAAAGATACCATTTTACATTCCCACCACCAATGTACATGGGTTCTAATTTCTGCACATCCTAAATTTCTTGATCTCTCATTAAGAGTAGTCATTTTAGCCCTAACTGGTTTAGCTCAGTGGATAGAGCATTGGCCTGTGGACTGAAGGGTCCCAAGTTGGATTCCGGTCAAGGGCATGTACCTTGGTAGCAGGCACATCCCCAGAGTGTGCAGGAGGCAGTTGGTTGATGTTTCTCTCTCATCAATGTTTCTCATTCTCTATCCCTTTCCCTCTCCCTCTCTGTAAAAATACAATAAAATATTTTTTTTAAAAAAAAGAGTACTCATTTTACATCTATAATCAGGGCCCATTGACATGTGTTAAGCACTTTGCCCTCCACTAAGTGGTCTTCAGACTGCAATTCTTTTTTAATTATTTGAATGGCATGTTTTATTCTCAACTTTACCTGCCTCTTCTGCCTCCCATCACTTTACTGAATTTTAACTCATTTTTCTCTTCCCCAGTTTCAGTCACAAAAACCATACCTAGAATGTCCCCACATCTGATAGTGATCACATGCTAGTGGGACAGGCAACCATTACATAAAAGTACATATATGTAATTGTAATTATGGTAAGTGCAGTGATAAAAAATTACAAGAAGAGGATTACAAAGGAGACTAATGAGTTTAGGGATCTCTGAAGGATGTGCCATTTAACCTGAACAGAAGCTACCTGGGGGAAAGCGGATTGAAATGCCTTCCAGTGAGAGGGAAGAGCATGTGCCAAGAACCTGACTTAGTAGAAAGTCTGTACCCTTCACATATCTGAAAGGAGGCCAATGTGTCTGGAAACTAATAAGCAGAGGGAAGAATGGTGGCAAATGGGGTTGGGAAAGGTAGGCAAGGAGGATCCAGTTCACTCCATCTTAAGAATTTAGCTGTATGCCCTAACGCCTAACGGGTTGGCTCAGTGGATAGAGAGTCAGCCTGAGGACTGAAGGGTCCCAGGATTGATTCCGGTCAAGGGCATGTACCTTGGTTGCGGGCACATCCCCAGTCGGGGGTGTGCCGGAGGCAGGTGATCAATGTTTCTGTCTATCCCTCTCCCTTCCTCTCTGTAAAAAATCAATAAAATATATATTTTTTTAAAAAAAAGAATTTAGCTGTATTCTAAATTGCTTTTAGAATAAAACCAGAAAAGGAAAACACCTTAAGCAAGGGCAATAACAAAATCCAATAAGACCAACTCTAAACATCATGAGCAATCAGCAAATATCCGATAATGCCTATGTAACGACATGCTTTATCTAGTGCTTTCACTAATGATTAATAACCTCTTTAGGAGCCTCTAGTATACAATTTGCTTTTTAAAGGTACTAGTCAACTTGCTTTGAAAACAAAAAAGATAAGCCTAAGTATAAATGTTAAATCTTATGAGATTCCAATGCATATGTACTCAAAGGATTTTTAGAATATTCACTCAGTTATGTGAGCTAACGGAAGTGCCTATTAGTTCAAACCATGCCAGCATTCCTCCTCGCCCATCTTTGAGCTAAGCGCTAATCTCAATTCTAGTTCCAATGAATGGCTGTGGAGTTCTAGCCTTGAAACTATTTGACTCCATCTCTATGATACTCTTTCTTTTTGCCACCAACACTGTAACTAGTCCCAGCATTCTGACTGTTTTTATCTCCTCCTACACTCAGATTTTGGACCTAAGTCCCTAGTTCCTGTTGCCTTATTTCCCACATCAGGAATGACCATATGACCCAGCTAGAACACCCTATTTGCAATTCGAGGTTTTGAAATCTACTCTCCTGGTCTGAATTGTGTTTGCATTTCTTTTTTCTTGGCTTGAACATCTGGATACTGACCTAGAGCCCAAACTCTGTGTTTTTCTACCTAACCTGATCCTATGAACAATGAATGACTAACTTATCTACTTTAAATCTATATGTCTTACCTCTTCATCTTAGTCCAACAATACAGGACTCTTCAGTTCTTCCCCATGTGGAATGAAATCTTGTCTGCCTCTGCCCTTTGTCTATCCACTCAGTATCAGCTAGCTCTTACATACCCTACAGGTCCAGCCCAGATCCCAGCCAGGCATCTTCTAGTCTAGTTTTTATCACTGCACAAACCACCCCAAAACTTAATGACTTAAGTATTTAAAACAATGATTATTTGCTCACAGATGTGTATTTTAGACAGGGTTCAGTGAGGACAGCTCACCTCTGCTCTCCAGGTGTCAGCTGAATCCACTCAGCTAGGGCAAGTGGATTCAAGATGGACCATTTACACATCTGGCAAACTGGCACCGGTTGTCAATTCCTTCCCATTAGGCAGCTTAAGCTTCCTTACAGAGTGTGACTAGGTTCCAAAAGCAAGCAGCCTAACAAGCAGGAAATAGAAACTGCCCCTTTCTTAAGGCCTACACCTGGGAATGGCACAGCATAGATTCCACCATATTTTATGGATCAAGCAGTCACATAGTCCAGATTCAGAGGAAGAAGACATAAATTTAATGGAAAATGTCAAAAGAATTATAGAGCCACTAGAGGCCCGGTGCATGAATTCGTGCACCAGTGGGGTCCCTCGGCCTGGCCTGCGGGATCAGGCTGAAACTGACTCTCCAACATCCCCCAAGATGTCCCAGATTGTGAGAAGGTGCAGGCCAGGCCTGCACGATCGGGGCTGGGGAGAGACTGCAGGAGAGCTCCAGGGCATGTCTGGCCCATCTCGCTCAGTCCCGATGGGCCAGACCCCAGCAGCAAGCTAACTGGTTGAAGCATCTACCCCTTGGTTGTCAGTGCACGTCATAGCGACTGGTCGACCAATCAACTGTCTGCCCCCTGGTGGTCAGTGCACATCATAGCAAGCAGTTGAGCTGCCTTAGCATATCATTAGCATACTAGAGGCCCGGTGCACAAAAATTTGTGCACTCAGGGGGGAAGGGGGTTCCTCAGCCCGGCCTGTGCCCTCTCGCAGTCTGGGACCCCTCGGGAGATAATGACCTGCTGGCTTAGGCCTGCTCCCAGGTGGCAGAGGGCAGGCCCAATCCCTAGGTGCAGCCCTGGTCAGGCTCAGAGCAGGGCTGATTGGGGAGTTGGGGCGCCATCCCCTGTCATGCACAGAGCAGGGCAGATCGGGAGGTTGCGATACCACCCCTAGTCACGCTCAGGGTAGGGCCGATTGGGGGGTTGGGGCACCGCCCCCTGTCACACTCAAGGCAGGGTCGATGGGGAGGTTGCGGCACCACCCCCTGTCATGCACAGAGCGGGGCCAATCAGGGGGTTGGGGCGCTGCCCCCTGTCATTCACAGAGCAGGGCCCATCAGGGGGGTTGGGGCTCCATACCCTGTCACACACAGAGCAGGATTGATCAGGGGGTTGGGGAGCTCCCCCCTGTCATGCACAGAGCAGGGCCAATAGGGGAGTTGGGGTGTCGCCCTGTATCACCCACAGAGCAGGGCCGATCAGGGGGTTGGGGCGCCGCCACTGTCACTCTCAGGGCAGGGCTGATGGGGAGGTTATGGCTCTACCCCATCACACACAGAGCAGGGCTCATGGGGGGGAGGGTGGGTTGGGGCACCGCACCCTGTCACACACAGAGCTGCAGGATGATCAGGGGGTTGGGGCGCCGCACCCTGTCACACACAGAGCAGGGCCGATGGGGAGGTTATGGCTCTACACCATTACACACAGAGCAGGACCAATCAGGGGGTTGGGGCGCCGCACCCTGTCACACACAGAGCTGCAGGGCGATCAGGGGGTTGGGGAGCTCCCCCCTATCAGGCACAGAGCAGGGCTGATCAGGGGGTTGGGGTGCCTTCCCCTGTCACGAACAGAGCAGGGCAGATAGGGAGGTTATGGCCCCGCCCCCTGTCACACACAGAGCCGCAGGGCGATCAGGGGGTTTGGGCACTGCCCCGTCACGCTGATCCCGGTGCCGGGAGGCCTCGCGGCTCCGCTGATCCCGGTGCTGGGAGGCATATTACCCTTTTACTATATAGGATAGAGGCCTGGTGCACGGGTGGGGGCCAGCTGGTTTGCCCTGAAGGGTGTCCTGGATCAGGGTGGGGGTCCCCACTGGGGTGCCTGGCCAGCCTGGATGAGGGGATGATGGCTGTTTGCAGCTGGTCACACCCCCTTCAGGGGTGCCTGGCCAGTCTGGGTGAGGGGCTGAGGGCTGTTTTCAGGCTGGCGGGTGACTGAAGCTCCCACCCGCTCCTTTTTTTCTTTTTTATTCTGGGCCAGCTTTAGCTCTGAGGCTTGGCTCCAGCTCTTAGGCCTCCGCTGCTGAAAGCAGGTATCTGGTTTGTTTGGGTTCTATAATCGAAACACTGTTTCAACTCCAGCTCTGAGACCCTGGCTGGCTGAAAGCAGGTTTCTGGGGTTTTGTTTAGCTTCTATATTTGTAACAATGTTTCAAACTGCAAGCTCAGAGGCCAGCAGTGGCAGGCGGGGAAAGTTGACTTCCTCCGTCACTGAAGCAAGCAAGCCTCATGTTCGCTTCAAGCTGCCTGGCTGCCGGCCGACATCTTGGCTGGCAGTTAATTTGCATATCGCCCTGATTAGCCAATGGGAAGGGTAGCGGAAGTACGGCTAATTACCATGTTTCTCTTTTATTAGATAGGATTATGCTTTGATTGGTTGAACAGACAACCAGACACTTAGCATATTAGGTTTTTATTATATAGGATGTTTTGAAACCTCCATACTTATTCATCTGCAGCCCAATGCACTTGAGTGATATTTATTTTCCTTTTTTTAAGCTCATTTCCCTTTTGCCTTACTGGACACTTTTCTTCAGATTTGCTTTTAGTGCTGTTTGAGAAATTCTCAGTTGCCACCTGTGGCTCTAAATCTATCTATTGATCAGGCATTCCCAGTGATTTTATTAGGAAAAAACTTGCCTATCAGACTTCTAATAGAGCAAAGCAATTTTGTCAGTTTTGTATGTTAATTTTCAAAGCAATGTGAACATCTGAACATCTATCTCTAAGTTCACTTTACATAAAACCCTTCTAATCTTATTTTTTTAATATATTTGTATTTAGCAAAATATTTTAAAATATATTTTTATCTGATTTCAGAGAGGAAGGGAGAGGAAGAGAGAAATAAAAACATCAATGATGAGAGAGAATCATTGATTGGCTGCCTCCTATATGCCCCACACTGGGGATTGAGTCTGCAATCTGGGCATGTGCCCTGATTGGGGATTGAACCATGACCTCCTGGTTCATAGGTCGACACTCAACCACTGAGCCACACCAACAGGCAAGACCCTCCCAACTTTAAAGCAGAGCTTATGTAGAACATCTTCCCACTCTCCCACTCTCAAGTCAGTAATTCCTTATATCTGGCCCCCTTATTTGTAATTGGTATAAATAAACATATTCATGAGTACAATAATTTGTTTTAAATAGTTAATATTCCCTTTGTGATGTGTCAAGATAGAGAGGCTATGACAACCAGTTGTTTAGTCAAACACCAGTCTAGATGTTGAGGTAAAAGTACTTTTTAGATGTGATTAGTTATTATATTAAGTAGACTTTAAGTAAAGCAGATTATTTTATAACTAGAAGCTCGTTGCATGAAGATTCCCGCAATAGGCCTTCCTTCCCCTGGCTGCTGGCACCGGTTTTTCTCCGGCACCTGGGACCCAGGCCTTTGGTCTGACCACAGCGGAGAAGCCAAGCCTCCTCAGTCTTCAGTCTTCAGTCTTCAGTCTTCAGTCTTCAGTCTTCAGTCTCCAGTCTTCAGTATTTACTCCAGCCAGAGCCTTCAGTCTTCACTCAGCGCCTGTGTATGCAAATTAACTGCCATCTTTGTTGGGTTAATTTGCATAGTTGCTCTGATTGGCTGGTGGGTGTAGCAGAGTGACACCAATTTGCATGTTTCTCTTTTATTAGTGTAGACTAGTGGCCCAGTGCACAAAATTTGTGTACAGAGGGTGGAGGGGATGTCCCTCAGCCTGGCCTGCACCCTCTCCAATATGGGACCCGCTGGGGAATGTCCAACTGCTGGCAGTCAGACATCCCTCTCTCAATCTGGGACTGCTGCTTCCTAACTGCTCACCTGCCTGCCTGCCTGATCGCCCCTAACCACTCTGCTTGCCAGCCTGCTCGCCCCCAACAGCCCCCCCCCACTGGCCTTCTCACCCCCAACTGCCCCCCCTTGCTGGCATGATTGTCCCAAATGCCCCCCGCCAGCCTGATCACCCCAACTGCCCCCCCACTGGCCTGCTTGCCCCCAACTGCCCCCTGCCAGCCTGCTCAGCCCCAACTGCCCCCCCCTGCCAGCCTGTTCACCACCTACTGACCCCTGCTGACCTGCTTGCCCCCAACTGTCCCCCCTGCCAGCATGCTTGCCCCAAATTGCCCCTCCCACTGGCCTGATCATGCCCAACTGCCCCCCATTGCCAGCCTGCTTGCCCCCAACTGTCCCCCATGCCAGCCTCCTTGTCCCCTACTGGATCCCCCTTCTGGTCTGCTCATCCCCTATTGCCCCCTACCAGCCCAGCCTGATTGCCCCCTAACTGGCACCCCCTGCCAGCCTGCTAGCTTCCAACTTCCCTCACCGCCGGCCTGATTACTCCTAGCCCCATTCCTTGGTCTCTGGGGTGACCCAGGAAGCCAAGCCTTCCCGCCCACTCTCCCACTCTCTGGCCAGCTTGGCTTCTCGCTCCATGGCTCTGGCTGGCGCCGCCATCTTTGTTGCATCAATTTGCATATTCCCTCCTTATTGGCTGTGTGTGCCACCATCTTTATTGTGAAGTGATGGTTAATTTGCATATTACTCTTTTATTAGATAGGATATGGGTGGATCTCATTCAATCAGTTGATGGCCTTAAGAACAAAGACTGAGTTTTCTGAAGTCAAAGGATTTATGCCTCAAGAGTGCAACACAGAAACCTTGCCCAAGTTTCCAGTCTGCCGGCCTTCCCTATTGATTTCAAACTCAACCTGAATTTACAGCTTGTAGTACTGCCCTAGATTTCAGACTTCCCAGACTGCACAATCTCATGATCTAATTTCTTAAGATACATAGATGACATATAGATGACAGATAGATTGATAGATAGATAGGTGTATTATCTAAATATTTATATATCTCTAAACAAGCAAAATAGAGAGATTCTATTGGTTCTGTTTCTCTAGAGAAGCTGACTAATATACCACTTGCAATATTCTGTGCATTAATGATTAACATTCACTTACAAAGATTTGCAATGAGCCTGGTTGTTTTTCCTGAGCAGGATGCAAGGATGATTTCTTTCCTGGGTTCTTGTCCAGATGGATTCGAAGAATGAAGCCATGGACAAAAGGTGGCAGGTGAAAAGGGTGGACACTTATTGGAAGCAAGTACAGACTCCCACGTGTGGGGGGGTCCAAGGGGGTAACCCACCAAGCTCTTTTTTGCTAAGGTTTATAAAGGCTGCAGTTCTTTGTCTCTTCATACTTCCTTCCAATTGGTAGAGTATCAGCTTCAAAGCCCAAACCCCATGTGGTGCCCCCCCATCTTTCTCTCCCCCTTCAGTGGTGGAATTCTCCTGTGAAACTCTGTTTTCCTCTTTCTCCCATTTGTGGGCATTTCTCTATACTCTATGAAAATTTGTTTCCTTTTTCTCCCCATACCCTGTGGCTTTTCCCTATCTTCTGTGAGTGGATGTCTTCCTCTCTCCTTATCCTGTGGCAACTCTTTTTCTTTTTTTCTCTGTGAATGTCTGCCTTCTGGCGGCTCCAAGCCCTCTCCTATGCCTTCCTCCCCCATAGACCCTCCTTATTCCTGAAACGCCCTAAACCTGCCTATTTTACCCTAAAACTCCTTTCAGAAAAAAAAAAAAAGGATCAACATAAGTCTAGACTATTCTATGCTCTTTATGTTCAGACTGATAGTTTATGTTTTAACAGAATTTTGACAGGCTCCTCCTCATAGCCACTTAGCCAAAATGTCTTTGTCAAGTTGTGGTGTCTTCCCCGTCAGCAGTAACATATGGGGTTGTGTTTATGGTTGACTGTATAGAGTGTATACCATCAAAGCTTGTTAAATGAGTTGTTTAACACTGTTTACAAGAAAAGACTTAACAGATGTAAAAAAGAAAAAAAAAGTCATCTTTGAGTGTAAACAATGATGTCATTTGGTTCAGAAGTTTCAGAAAGGCGGAACAATAGTGGGAACAGTATGTTTTGTGATTGATTTGCAAACAGAAGTGGAAGAGCTACTAGCAAAGCTCTGGAAGAAATACCTCTTGTCAAATTAATGTAATCTTTTTTGGCAGAGTTATGGGCCTGTTAGAACAGGGAGAAATGATGGGAGTAATCTACACTGAATGTAGCCAGATATTTTATCCTGCCTGACATTACATAGTTATTTGTAAAATAGAAAAAAATATGATCTAACACCTCAGTTCTTAAGTGGGTGCAGTTGAGGATGCTGAAGTACTTGTGCTCAGTTATTTTCAGTGGCTCTGTGTCAACAGAGGGCAAGCAAGTGGCATCTTCAGGTTTCCACTATGATCTGACTTGCTGAATCATGGGACCTGGAAGTGAGTAGACAGGGGTGAGGGGGAAAGACTGACAGTGGGGGCATCTCTCACTCCCTGTCATTTTTCCGTTGGCATTTGACTTTTCTGTTTCCCCTCCCGGTGACTTCTCTTGGAATAGAATACACATTTGCTTCAGTCTCGCACTCCCAGGTGCCAGTGACCTATGAAGGTCGTCCCTCTGCCCTCTCTTTTCATATTTGGCACCACGTTGGCTTTTCTCATGAACCTTGGGTGCACTGGCCCTTTGTCTCCTCTGTGCTCTCGTCACAGCTGGAGGCACTGGGGTTGGGACTTCAACGTAAGAATTTGGGGAGACACAGTTGACCTCTTAACACTGCTAGAAACCTGGTTTCAGGGATCTGAGGAGAGGAGCAAGTTGAAGAGAGATTGGGAGGTGGAAAGTAGAGGCAAATTTTTGGAGAAACTTGAATGAGACAGGAAAGAGCTAGATTGGATTTGAGAGTTAAAGGAGGAGTTCTTATTTCAGCCTGAGAGCCACTTGAGAGTGTTTATAAACAAAGGAGGAGATGCCAGTGAAGAAAAAGGAGTAAAATGAGGCAGAGAGGCAGTGGGTTAAATACACATGTGGTGAGACTTGGCTTCAACCAGATGGGAGATCCTAGAAGACAAGCGATAATGGTGAGCTGGAGAATAGACAACATAATAGGAAGATAATATGGAAAGTTTAACACACATAATACTTTGAACAATAAATATTTATTTTTTTTTAAAAAAACTTTAGATACCTCAGCTTTCTCAGGAGACAAGGCCATTCATCAGTATTTGAGAAAGCAGACAAAGGGCTGAGTAATGGATTTGTAAAGGTTTGGAATGATTGCTGAGGAAAGAGAAGAGGAAGTCGCTGGAGGACAGATCTGGAGTGACACTGATCTTTCTAGTTGGGTTTAACCCTAAACCTTCACTAGCCTACTCTGTGACTTTGGCTACATTATCTAATTATTCTTTTTCATGTTATCCTCACTGATTAAACAGGGTTAATAATAGCTACTCTGAACACTCCACATTATTGTGAAAGTTAAAATGGTTAGAGCATCATTCCGATACACCAAGGTTGGGGGTTTGATTCATAGTCAGGGCACATGCAAGAATCAAGCAATGAATGAATAAATGGATGGAACAGTGAACTGATGTGTCTCTCTCTCTCTTTCTCTTTCTTTTTTTTCTCTCTCTCTCTCCTCAAATCAATCAATAAATAAAAAGTGTATTGGTTACGTTTTCAGTGACATTATTAGCAGCCTTCTGGTTCTTATATTACCCAACATCAGTACCCTGGTTTAGCAAACTAGTTCGAACTTACTCTTCTTTAACTTCTCATTTTTCTTTATCCGAGCTTCGCCTGGGCCATTTATCAAGGGCTGTCTGTCTGATTATGTAGATTTATAATGGCACCCCCATTTCCCATTCAAAAATTAAGCCCAGAGGTGTTACTTTGCCCATTTAGTGTTAACTGCTTCCAGAACATCCCAAATAAAGCCTGTCTGCTCTCAAAGGAAATAAAACACACACAAATCAAAACGTTGAAAATTAAAATAGGCACTGAACAGACATATTTCTGCCAAGAATAATCTCTGCTCTACTCAAAGCTGGTTTACAGGATTGTAAATTGAGACCAGCCTTTGCTTATTACTTGATAGGGGCAGTGAGTCAGGATTTCCTGAAATTAAGCAATCATGGAAAATGCATTAGTGGCTGCTAGAAGACCTCATGCTTCCTTGTGCCAAGAAATTGATCTGTGTTCTATTTGGCATCTCTTTCATATTCTGAAATGATCTTTTTTTTTAAATCCTCATCGGAGGATATGTGCCTTTATTGATGAGAGAGAGAGAGAGAGAGAGAGAGAGAGAGAGAGAGAGAGAGAGATCTCAGAGAGAAATGTTGATCAGTTGCTTCCCGTATATGCCCTGACCAGGGATCGAACCCAAAACCTTTTGATGTATGGGACGTTGCTCCAACCACCTGAGCCACCCAGGCAGGGTTATTCCCCAATCATCTTAGTTAAGATCCTTCCATGCGCCTCAGAGTCAGTATGACATTGTAGCTAATATTCATGAATCAGAGTCTATTTTCTCTAGCGACATATAAGTCTGGTGATGATTGCCACAGATCAGTGAGAAGGTTGAATTCCTAGCCCAAATCATATGTAGATATCAATCCTAGTTCAATTTCTTGCATTGCTTAATCCAATTATAATCTGGTTTCAGTCCACCTTGCATCAGTAATCTCCTAATTGTTAATCCCTTGATCTCATTCTATTTGAACTTTCTGTATCAATTTCACTTCTGTCTTGAGATACCTTTTGCTTCTAGCACACCACTTTTTCCTAGTTCTCTTCTATCCTTCATCAGTTACTTTTCCTCTGCCTACCCCACAGATATTCAAGTTGTCCCTTATTGCCCCTTCTCTCTCTGTCAAGCATCAGAAATTCAAATAGCATCAGGAGCCAGGCCAAGCAGGTAACCTGAAGGCCATATCTCAATCAATAAGGAGTGATAAGAACTCTGGCAAAGACAGAATGCATACTCCATATAAAGGCACCACAAGTGAACATTTTAAAACACCACCTTAACCAAAAACCCTTTCATCGATTGGGCTGGACTGTACAACTGTTTAGTGACAGGCTGTTCTCAGAAACCAGGTCTTCCTGTCCAGGACTCCAAGGACAGGCAGAACTCTGCATAATAAACAGCAATCATTTCTGACTTAGTTCCGGTCCCTTGGTAAGTCATCCAACCTGGTTTACTTTTCATCCGTAAAGCAGGCTTCCCTAGCGGCTCACTTATATTTGCTTTTTAACATGTGGCAAACAACATTTTACTAAGTGGAAGGCACCTAACTTATATCTTACACGTTTCCAAAGGGCCCTTTTCTATTTCTCCAACTTAGAAGTATCACCTGCATGCATCCTGAGGGTCTCTTCCTCGTCACCTGCCCAGCAATTACCTACACTGTTACATCTGACACCTGAGCAGAACTCAAGAGGGAACATCCTCTCTCTATATATAAAAGCCTAAGTGACCACTAGATGCTCAATGCAGGAGCTGCCCCCTGGTGGTCAGTGCACTCCCACAGCAGGAGCACCGCTCAGCTGACTGTTGGGCACCAGGCACCCGGCTCATGGCTGGCTGGCAAGCACAACTGCAGCAGTATGAGCCTCTCCCGCCTCCATGGCAGTGCTACAGAGCGGTGAGTGGCAGCTGTGGCAGCAGGCGCCCAGCCCAGGCTCAGGCTCCTCCCCGGTGGCCTGCTGCTTCCAGCACTAATACATCCCTTGAGGGATGTCAGGCCCATGGGGATTGGGCGAAACCAGCAGTCCAACATCCCCTGAGGGGGTCCTGAATAGTGAGAGGGTGGAGGCCAGGCTGAGGGACCCCCACTGGTGCACAGATCCATGCACCGGGCCTCTAGTAGTTTATAAGAAGGGAAGAAACCGCCTGTTTCATCCCCAAATCTTAGTTTTTAATGCTCTGCCAGTGCAGTATTTGGAGATTCTATTCTCCCAAATATGTATTTGTTTAACAACCTTTCTTACTGAAGTTCAATTTTCTATGAGAAAATTTGTTTCAGAGAAGAACCCGAATGAAAGATGCTTTTCCTTGCACATTCAGAGTAGACATTAAAAAAACAAACAAACAAAAAAAAAACTATAGGAGACTATTTTCTTGAGGAAGTTCTTGAAATGATGCATGATCTCACACAGTAGTTGTCATGTGTTCCTGAAGCTGCTAAAAAGACCCCAGAGGAATTCTCTTGGGGGCAGATACCAAAAAGACACCACTGCTTCTGCACGATGTGCGATCACCAGCTCAGCAGGGCTAATTCAGTTTGGCTCAAGAACCACTGCTCCTAAAAAAGAAAAAAGAAAAAAAGAAAACAACACTGAAAAAAAAAAAAAAAAAAAGAACCACTGCTCCTCATTTTGCAAGATTCTGAACAAGTGAAACAGTCTCCGCCCTCAGTTCAAAATAAAAGAGGACCCCCATTGTCAGGGTACCAGACAAAAAGAGACACAGTTAGAAGCACAAGGCTGAAGTTCAGGCTTCCCACCACCCTCCCACACTCACTGGGCATCCATCCCCAACTCCCGCTACCTCAATCCCCTCTGCTCACCATAGATTAAAATACCATGCATTTTTATCAAGTCCGTGCGTGAAGCAGTTACCTCATTTCCATCCTCCTCCAGCTCATCTGGCCTGCCCCTTCTCTCCAACTTTGCCTCTCGCCATTGATACGAATAAATCCTGTCTCCCTATACTGTCGTTCCCTGCACACCCTGCTAGAAGGTAAGTGCCACAAGGACAGAGACCCTGTTCCTCCTATTACCACTGTGTTCATGGGGCTGTGCCCAGGGTCCGGCACAAAGAAGGCGCTTTATAAATACTTGCTAAAATAAATGGAATGTTAGTCCCCAGGGCCACATCTTTGTCCCAATAATTCTCCCTACCTAGAATGTCCTCACTTTTGATCTCCAGATTCTCAAGCCCACATTAATCTCTGTTGTGGACTAAGTGTTTGTGTCTGCTCAAAGTGCATATGTAAAAAAAACTAACCCTCAGTGTCATAGCATTAGGAGGTGTGCCCTTTGGGAAGTGATTAGGTCATGGCCGTCTGTGGCGTGGACTCTGTGAATCTGTAATTGGAAGCAGGCTCTCAGCAGACACAGAATCTGCTGGTGCCTTGATCTTGGACTTCCCAGCCTCCAGAACTGTGAGATGTAATTTTATGTTGTTTATAAGCCGCCCAGTCTATGATACTTTGTAATAAAAGCCAAAACTGACCAAGGCAATCTCATTCTCCTAATGGGAGTAGCATTTCCAGCTTGCTCTGCACAATTTAGCGTTTAAATATATCCACACTGGTGATACCTTTTCAATGACAGGGTCGACTAAGTTCCTTGCTGCTAACACATTTGGTGGCTCAGTGAACACTGACACTCCTTAAGTAGACTCTGGCTTCTAATATCTGCAACTTGCCAGAAGGAGCTCCCACTTATATTTTGAGTAGCAGGACTACAGTGCTCAGCTTTCAAATAGGTTAGATTAATTCCAGGAAAGTCTGGGTAACTGCAAGAAATTAGTCAGAAAGGATAGAACACGCAGCCCTGATCCGAGGAACATGAAATCCTCCTTAGAGCAAAATCATTTCCTAAGAAGAGTGATAAACTCCCTCGACAGGAACATTTGGGCCTGCCTTTTTAAAAGATCCAACTCTTCCCATTCACACAACACACCGACATTCCCCCTTTTATAAAAATATTTTTTTTATTGATTTTAGAGAGGGGGGAAGGGAAAGGGAGAGAGAGAGAAACATTGATGAGAGAGAAACATTGATTAGTCCCCTGCTACATGCATCCTGACCACAACTTGGGCGTGTGTCCCAACCAGGAATCGAACCGGCGACCTTTCAGTGCACCAGATGACATTCAACCAACTGAGCCACATCGACCAAGTCTTCCATTTATATATATATTTTTAATATTTTTAAAATTCATTTTTAGAGAGAGAGAGAGAATGGGAGAGTGGGAGAGAAACATTGATGTGAGACCATTTGGCCACTTCCTGCATGCTCACCACCAGGGATCAAGCCTATAACCTGGGCATGTGCCCTGATTGGAATTGAACCTACAACATTTTGGTGCACAGGACAATGATCAATCAACTGAGCCATAAGGGCCAAGGTTCACTCCCATTTTTAAGTAAATGAAAACTCTTTTTTTTTTTTTTACTATATTTATTACTTTTATTTTTCAATTACAGTTGACATGCAATGCTATGTTAGTTTCATATTTGGAGATGATGATCTTTGTGATCATTTTAGCTTTCATGCAGTAATTCAAGTGAATATTTTGGTCTCTTGTTCAAGGCTTGCTCTGAGGCAAAAACTCATAGAGATACTTGTTTCTCCTTCGTGACAAGGAGATAAACACCAAGTAAAATCCAGCTTTGGTGGTGGAGACACATGACTCCAGACATCTAGCAATTGCAGAATGGATTTAGAAAGAGAGGAAATTTTACCCACCCCCCAAAGTAGTTTCCACGTTATGACAGAAATGGTTAGTTTTTCGACCATTAGGCAATTAGTGACATACTAGATTGATTTCATTCATGTTTATCAAATGGAAACTTATACCAGGACTCTTTCCATTGTAAAGATATAAAGCTAACTCGAACCAGTCTAAAACAAAAAGAGAATTTAGTGGCAAACCTAACTGAATAGTCCCCTGGTTGTCTGGCTTTAGGCCTGACCTAGGGCAGGAGTCGGCAAACTATAAGCAATTGCCTGTTTTCCTAAATGACATTTCATTGGCACATTGTCATGCTTGTTCTTTTACATACTGTTAACAGCTGCTTTAAAGCTACAACAGCAGTACCAAGTACTTGCATGAGAGACATTGTAGCCAGAAAAACCTAAAATATTTACTATGGGGCCCTTTTCAGAAGCCGTTTGCCAGCCCCTGGCCGGATGGCTCAAATAATGTCATTGGGGTTCTCTATCTCTGAGGTGGCTTCACTCCTGGGCTTCACATGTGTCCCCAGCAAGTCGATGCTGAGATCATTCCTTTCTCGTAACAGTGCTAGTAGAAAAGAGCACATCTTTTCCAGTAACCTGTAAAGGCCCTAGGATTTACTGTAAACTGACCACTTGGGTGAGATACCCATCCTTGGATTGATGCCTCATGGCTAGGAGGATGGGTGTATACTGATTGGGTCAACCACCCCCAAGCCACAGGGCCTGGGGCTAAGAGAGAGGTTCTTGCCATAGCTGGTTTGGCTCAGTGGATAGAGCATTGACTTGTGGACTGAAGGGTCCGGGGTTCGATTCCAGTCAAGGGTACATGCTCAGGTTGTGGGCTCAATCCCCAGTGGGGGGTGTGCAGGTGGCAGCCGATCAATGATTCTCTCTCATCATTGATGTTTCTATCTCTCTCTCCCTCTCTCCCTTCCTCTCTGAAACCAAAACAACTATATATATATACTTTTTTTTAAAGGAGAGAGAGAGAGAGAGAGAGAGAGAGAGAGAGAGAGAGAGAGAGAGAGAGAGGTTCTCCAGAGGTTCTCCAGAGGGAAAAATGCTAGGAAGACAAAACCTATGAATGTCCATTATAAAACTCATTTCACCTTGTGGTTGGTCACATTCTGGTCCTGGACATTTCTCAAAGCATATCAATGAGACTTTTATATGATTTCAGAGACCTTTGAGGAGTTATTATTAATAACAACAATCAGTTGTTACTGATGAGGTTTCAGAGCCAACTACTGTTCTAAGCACTTCATAAATATCTTGTTTACCTTCCCAACAGCTCTAAAACACTAGCCTTAAAAATCTATATATTTATATATTTTTATATATATAAATATATATAAACAATATATATATTGTTTTCAGAGAGGAAAGGCGAGAGAGAGAGAGAGAGAGAGAGAGAGAGAGAGAGAGAGAGAAACAACAATGATGAGAGAGAATCATTGATCGGCTGCCTCCTGCACGCCCCACACAGGGGATCAAGCCCACAACCCGGGCATATGGCCTGACCAGGAATGAACTGTGACCTCGTGGTGCATAGGTCAATGCTCAGCCACTGAACCACACCAGCCAGCCAAAACTAGCCATTTTTATTTCTATTTTACTAATGAGGCAACTAAGAATGAGAGGTTTAATAATATCTTGTCCTAAAAGTCTCAGAGTCAAGAATGGAACCTAGATTTATCTAAATCCAAATTTTAACTATGCTTCCCTGTCTCCCCAACCTAGTTAGAGCCTCACGTTTCTGAAAATTCGCTACCACCCACCCAGTGCCTGAATCATGCTTGAACACTGAAGTGGTGACCAAGAGGCCTGAGTTCTAGTGAACAGCTCTGCCACTAACTCATTGGGTAACTATTAGCAAGGCTTAATTAATTTTTGGAATCTCAGTTTTCTCATCTATAAAATGAATGGGGATGTTCTCATCTATAAACTGCCAGTGACATTCAAACTATGTTCTACAGAGCATAGAGAGAAAGGGGACACCCAATAGGTACTCTCTCTACACTCATTCCATCACATCAACTCCATTGTTTTCTATTGTGTTTGTTCTTAAGTCCAATATCCTATCTAATAAAGAGGGAATATGCTAATTGACTGTCCCATCCTCAAAGGTGGCAGCACCCACAGCCACAAGATGGCCGGCAGGGAAGGACAGTTGTAGGCGATCAGACCAGCAGGGTATGGCAGTTGGGGGCGACTGGGCCATCAGGGGAGCAGTTAGGCATCAATCAGGCTGGCAGGAGAGTGGGTAGGGGGTGATCAGGCTGGCAGGCAGAAGCAGTTAGGGGCAATCAGGCAGGCAGGCAGGCAGGCAGGCAGGCGAGCAGTTGGGAGCCAGCTGTCCTGGATTGTGAGAGGGATGTCCAAATGCCGGTTTAGGCCGGATCCCTATAAACATCCCCCGAGGAGTCCCAGATTGGAGATGGTGCAGGCTGGACTGAGGGACACCCCCCCGCCCTCCCACCACAGTGCATGAATGTCATGCACCGGGCCTCTAGTATAAAGAATAAAGGTTTCTGTTGTAAAAAAGAAAGGAAGAAAGAAAGAAAGAAAGAAAGAAAGAAAGAAAGAAAGAAAGAAAGAAAGAAAGAAAGAAAGAAAGAAAAGTTAACCATGGGACTAGAAGACCTTCAAGATCTTTGTCAGTATCTCTGATTGTTCTTGCACCTCTCCTTGCCTATCTGTGTCCTGGGAGGATGACCTGTAGGGATGGTCCACATCCCTTTGCTCCAGCCTCCTGTTGAGTTTGGCCAATAGGAGAGAGTGGCAGATAGAGAAAGGATGGAAGGAGAGACAGGTTGGGATATTGATTCCCCTGGCTCAGTAGCTACATTCAAAGACCACAGCTCCTGTTGGGTGGCCCTCTTCGGGAAACTGTTTCATTATCGGGTCCAACCCTGTCTAAGAGTAGTAATGGGTCCTTGCTGTTTTTGCCCTGAGGTCCATCACCACTCCTTGGAATCTCGTTGCAATGAAAATGTGGCTGGTCTAACTGGTTTGGCTCAGTGGATAGAGCGTCAGCCTGCAGACTGAAAGGTCCCAGGTTCGATTCCAGTCAAGGGCATGTACCTTGGTTGCGGGCACATCCCCAATAGGAGGTGTGCAGGAGGCAGCTGATCGATGTTTCTCTTTCATAGATGTTTCTAACTCTCTATCCCTATCCCTTTCTCTCTGTACAAAATCAATAAAATATATTTTAGAAAGAAAGAAAATGTGGCTGGTGTAGGTAGACATCTTTGTAAATAGTCCTTTCTTTAAATACTCCTCCTCAACCCATTTTGAGTGGGCCGTCAGAACACTGTATAATCTATTAAGACTTTAAATCTGTGATTCTATCCATAGTAAACTTAGGTTCACCCATCCCATTTTCATATCTATTCCCACACAACTTGAATGTCTGATAAATAACAGGCACAGCTGACAGGGGATAGTTCCTTTGGCATTAACATTCTTTCAGTTTATGACTCAAAACCCATCATAGAAGTTATTTTAGTGCTTCCTTTTTAAAGCAGAACTAGGCAAAAGATAGCAAAATCAACCGGCATCTGGGAATTTCTTTCAAAACATTTAAAAGAGTAAGCACTAAAAAATTAATAACTAAATGAGCACTGCTTTTCCCAATCATTGCTTTTATCCCTTCACTCCTCCACTTAACACATTTATGGAGTACTTTTGTGCTCCAGACATTGGCTTGTCCCTGGAGACACAGACCCAGGACCAGTGTCGATGATTTCACAGACCCTTGAGGGAAAGACAAGAAAATGAGGAATTTATCTATTATACTCACGCTACAGGGAATCCCCATTTCCAGAATGATTCACTCTCAGGCACTACAAAATTAATGACGGCTAATCATCAATCTTTCAAAAAGGGTTGCAACGAAATATGTTTGGTTAACCTTAGTTAATATGAAAATAATTTTTACTGTTCAAATGTAATCTGCCTCTTAATCTAATACATTACTATTCTTTGGGATTCTACTGACTCAGATTTTAGTAATTCATGAAAGCATTTACCTTCACTACTGATTAACATTCCTAAATATGGTAATTCCTTCCTTGGCAGAGTCTTTTTTATTAACACAAGGAATTCAATCCAAAACGTAGGGTTAGTTGAGTTAAGATGAACATATAAGTACCTAAGACATACTGAGAATACAGGAGATATGAGAAGCACTGATGCTCAGAAAAAGAAGGGCAATAAGGAGGTAATATTTGAATTGTGAAGGCTAGGGAGGATTGATCTGTAGAGTTTGGAGAGGGGAGATCAAGTGTTCAAGATCAAGAGAAGAGCATGTCCTAAGGCCTGCCATCAGGAAATTATAGAATGTGCTTCAGACACTACAAATACTTCAATTTGACTATAATGTAGGTGTGGAAGACATCTATTGTTTTTGCCCCTCAATAACCACAACCATTCATCTTTCCTCTAGAACAAATGATATCCCATATTGTACTTGGATTATGAATAAACCTCCCTAGTGTTAACCATTAGGTATGAGAGAGAGTGACAACCTTTGCTCCAAGAGTGGGCCCTAACTGATTTCAGTTAATCAGCATAATCTAGCCCTGCGGCTAAAGTGATTGGCTCAATGATGGTCATGTAACCCAATTTAGACCAATTAGAACAGTGGTTCTCAACCTTCCTAATGCCGCGACCCTTTAACACAGTTCCTCATGTTGTGGTGACCTCCAACCATAAAATTATTTTCGTTGCTACTTCATAACTGTAATTTTGCTACTGTTATGAATCATAATGTAAATATCTGATATGCAGGATACATTTTCATTGTTACAAATTGAACATAATTAAAGCATAGTGATTAATCACAAAAAAATATGTAATTATATATGTGTTTTCTGATGGTCTTAGGTGACCCCTGTGAAAGGGTCGTTTGACCCCCAAAGGGGTCGCGACCCACAGGTTGAGAACCTCTGAATTAGAATCAGAACCAGGACTTGTGTTTGAATGTGGCAGAGTTCTAGCCAGAATTCAGTGGTAAGAATTCTCTTTCCACTGGATCTGAAGTTAAGAGGATGTACAGTTAAGAGCAGCGGCAGCCAGCTTGTGACCATGAGGGGAGAGTCTGACTCAGAATGGAGCCAGCACAGAGGAAGGCAGAGAGGAACTGGTTTCTCGTCAATCTCTTCCTGAAGCTGAAATACTCCTCTAGTGTTCTATTAACCAAACAATTATTACATTAATCAATAGACTTCCTTAATTTCCTAAGCCAATTTTAATTATGATTTCATATCAACTTAAAAACATGTAGAAGTAGAGAGGTCAATGGGCGGGGCGGAGGGGGGAGGGGAGACTCATGTAATACTTTAAACAATAAAGAATTAAAAAAACAAACACGTAGAAGGAAAAGAGTGTTAATACTAGAAAGATCGTTTGAAACCAAACCACAACAGACCTTAAATACCAGGTTTTGAACTAGATTTTCAGCAAGGATGGACATGATTTTTAGATTTCCCTTTGAAGTATACAAAGCAGTTTCACATAAATTACTTCATTGAATCTTTACTGTTATCCAATACATATTGATATCTATAATTCACAAACAAAGAAATGGAGTCCCAGGAAGGTTAAATGTTTTGCCTAAAGTCATTCAGCTCATGAAAGGCAGAACAAAGTCTCAATCTTGGATTTTTTGATTCTGAACCCTGTCTCACCAACATGCACATAGCGATGAATCTGAAGATATTAGAGGATTCTCGCCACCCACATACCTTCCTTGTTTCACGACCTATTGCTGTTGGAATGGATGTAACCTTTGGACAGGATGTGGTAATGCTTGTACAGATCTCTTCTGGTCCTAAGAAGCATAGAGAGTAGGGTGCCATGGAAAGAGCATCAGCTTCAAATACACTCGACTACCCCCATCCACATATGGCCATTGGGCAAATCACTTACTATTTCCTCACTTGCAAAATGGTGATAACAATACTTCCTACCTCATTTGGTCCAAAACTAAATATGTGAAGTTCTTGGCACAAAATAGGCATTCAGTAAGTTGGGTCTTTTTTATTATGAAAAGCAGTAGAAGCAAGGCTTTTTTGTTTTTAATATATTTTTATTGATTTCAGAGAAGGAGAGATAAAAACATCAATGATGAGAGAGAATCATTGATAGGCTGCTTCCTGCATGCCCCCTACTGGGGATTGAACCAGCAACTCGGGCATGTGACCTTGATGGGAATCAAACCCGGGACCCTTCAGTCCACAGGCAGATGCTTTATCCACTGAGCCAAACCAGGTAGGGCTAGAAGCAAGGTTTTTGAATCAGACAGACCTGACTCTACTCCTAACTAGCTATATGGCATAGACAGTAAGTTCCAGGAGGGCAAGAGCCAGGCTGCCCTAGGAGACAGTCAATAAATGCTTAAATGAATTTAAGCAAATAAATTGTCTAAGCTTGAATCTAAAAAAAAAAGAGAAAATATATGACTATATTAAGAAATAAAGGATACAACACACATAAAACACTTAGTTTGATGCTTGGCCTGTGGTGAGTGCTCAGTAAACAATAAACAATTGCAGCTACTTTCTTCTATTCAATGCTTACCACTGTTCTAAACACTCTACCTCTACCTATATTCATTTACCAAATTCTCAACACTCCTTGGCCCTATTTCACAGATAAATCAGTCCAGGCCCTATTTTTATTATCTAAATACTTGATGCTACTTTAGGCCCCAGGACTTGTGAGTCCAGTTCTTTCTTTTCTTCTTAAAGTTTGAGACTCTTAAGCCATCTAATTCACAGTCCCTTACATAATGACTCCTCTTTTTTTTCTCTCGGTTGCATTATAAGGAACGAAAAGGTTCTTTCTTTCAAAACACAATAAAGACTTTTCTCTGGGTCCTCCTCCTCCTTCCCCCATTATTTCCAGAGGGTGAGGTTGGACTGCCTGAGGTTTTGTCTGGCAGGAGCCCTTTAATTCAAAGACTGCCAACAACTCAATGAGCCAGCCAGGCCTTTGCCCTCTCCTGGCGGGCGCTGAGGCAGGAGCAGCAGACCTCCCAGTTGGGGCTCTCTCGTTCTTCCCTGAATTGCCTGCTGCCACCTGCTGGCCAAATTAAGTTAAAATCATCATCTTGATGTTTTCCAAGATGCCAAATGAGGCTCCAACTGTTTCTCACACTGCTTCCTGGGGCATCTTCAGGAACCGCTCCAGAGGTTAGCAGACAGACCAGCAGGGCAAGTTTGCAGGCCTCAGTTCAAAGCTAAGGCGCACAGGCAAAGACAGCTGGCGCCTGACTGCCATTCAGGCACATGGAGGTGAATTTTCATGTTCTGTACTGGTGAAATCAGGGGGCCTCTCAAGCTATTACCCCCACACCTCCTCCTCCCTCATCTCCCCCCAACCTGTCTGACATTCTTTCACCCACACTAACAACTTGCACAAGACTGCTATTACCACTGATAATCATCTACTTGTTTTTGTTTGTTTGGAAACAATATCTTGGAAAAGTTACAAGAATAAGACAGAGAAACCCCCTATGTCCTTCTCCCCAAGGCCCCACTCAAATTTTCCCCATTGTCTCAGTAGCTTCTTTGTAGCAAAGGGTTCAACCCAGGATCACATGTTGCTCCAGTTCTCTCTCTCTCTCCCTCTCTCTCTCATATCTTTCAATCTGGAACATTCCTCACTCATTCCTTGACTTTCATAACCTTGGTATTTTAAAAAATTAACACTTTGCAGAATGTCCCTCAGTTTGAGCTTGTCTGCTATCTTCATGATAAAACCTAGCTTCTGCATTTTTGGCTAAAATAGAACAGGTACTATGTCTTTTCATTGTGTCCTCTCTTGCACTGTGCAATGTCTATTTGTCTGTGTCTGATGATGTTGTTAATTTTCATCACTTTCATAAGATAGTATTTATCATGTTTCTCCACTGTGAAGTAATTTTTTCTTGCCTTTTGTAATTGTAGTAGTTTCTTTTTACTTTTGTAGCAAACTACCACAAACTGAGTGACTTAAAAAACCCAAATTTATTCTAGAACAAACTCCCCCAAAATTTATATGGAACCAAAATAGGCCCTGAATAGCCGCAACACTTTTGCGAACAAAGTGGAGGGATCCCAATACCAGATTTCAAGTTATACTACAAAACCACTATAATCAGAATAGTCTGGGACTGACACAGAACAGACATATAGATCAATGGAACAGAACAGAGAACCCATAAATCTACTCAAGCCATTACACTCAATTAATATTTGACAAAGGAGGCAAGAGCATGCAATAGAGTAAAGACAGTTTCTTCAAGAAATGGTGCTGGGAATTCACCATAGCTAAGATCTGGAAACAGCCTAAGTGCCCATCAGTAGATGAATGGATTAGGAAACTGTGGTACATCTACACGATGGAATACTATGCTGCTGTAAAAAGGAAGGAACTCTTACCATTTGCAACGGCATGGATGGAACTGGAGAGCATTATGCTAAGTGAAATAAGCCAGTCAATAAAGGAAAAATACCACATGATCTCACTCATTCATGGACAATAGAGACCATTATAAACTTTTGAACAATAATAGATACAGAGGCAGAGCTGCCTCAAACAGATTGTCAAACTGCAGAGGGAAGGCCGGGGAGGGTTGGGGGGCAGGAGGTAGGGGGGTAAGAGATCAACTAAAGGACTTGTATGCATGCATATAAGCATAACCAATGGACATAAGACACTGGGGGATAGGGGAGGCTAGGGGACTGTCTAGGGCGGGGGGATAAAATGGATACATATGTAATACCCTTTGTAATACTTTAAGCAATAAAAAAAAAAAAGAAAGAAATGGTGCTGGGAAAATTGGACAGGTACATGCAAAAAAAAAAAAATGAAACTAGACCACCAATTTACACCACACACAAGAATAAACTCAAAATGAGTAAAAGACTTAAATGTAAGTCATGAAACCATAAAATTCTTGAAAGAAATCATAGGCAGCAAAATATCAGACATCTCTCGCAACAATATGTTTACTGATACATCTCCTAGGGCAGTGGTCGGCAAACCGCGGCTCGTGAGCCATATGCGGCTCTTTGGCCCCTTGAGCGTGGCTTTTCCACAAAATATCACGTGCGGCGCGCACATACAGTGTGAAGTTGACTTAATACTTTAAGTAAAATCTATTAAGTTAATTTTAGGGAATGTTGTGGAGTGAAAGAAGATGTAGCGTCGAAGATTGAGAAAGGTATGTTGAGTTGGTTTGGACATATAGAGAGGATGAACGAAAGGAGACAGACGAAACAAGTGGACGGGAGAGTTGGAAGGGGTCGACCTCAGCGAACGCACCTCAATCAGATTGAGGACGTTTTTAGCAAAGGCCAGCTTAGGAGTACCCTAATTAAGTTAATAACAATGTACCTACCTATACAGTTTAAGTTTAAAAAATTTGGCTCTCAAAAGAAATTTCAATCATTGTACTGTTGATATTTGGCTCTGTTGACTAATGAGTTTGCCGACCACTGTCCTAGGGCAAATGGAACTAAGGAGAACATAAACAACTGGGACTACATCAAAATAAAAAGCTTCTGCACAGCAAAATAAACCATCAATAAAATGAAAAGGAAGCCACTGCATGGGAGAACATATTTGGCAATGATACATCTGAAATAAGGTGTTAATTTCCAAAATTTATAAGGAATCATACATCTTAACAAAAGGAAGACAATCCAATTAAAAACTGGGCAAAAGACCTAAATAGACACTGCTCCAAAGAGGACATACAGAAGGCCAATGCCTGGCACACAGTAGGTACTTAATGTTCTTGAATAATTGTCATGTAAAGCAATAATAGCAAAGTATAACTTTGAACAGTTTATAGCACACCTAAACAACCACTAGTGTCTACATAGCCCAAATCACCTGTGACCTTTTCCAACCAGAAATTACATAAATAAACTGCTTTTTTTGCCCCCTCCAAGACTGAGTGGCCTGAGGTAAAGAGATCTCATTGATTGAGAATTTGTTGTTATTAAACATTTGGTTGGTTTTCAAGCCTGGTGTTTCATTTGAACTAAGAATTTTAACACAAAGTTGTATTTCAAGATAATTTCAAACATCACTATCCTGCAGCATTTGGTAGAATTGATGTTTGCCACATAAGCAAGACATTGGAGTGTTCCAGAGTTGAGAAATAACTTATCATACTTAGCAGTGCACCAACAACATGGGCATATTTCTTTATGCCAGACCTGTCCCATCATTCTCCTACAGGCATCTTTTTTTAATCCTCACTGGACATGCTTAGAGAGAGGCAGAGAAAGAGAGAGAGTATGAGAAAGACACATTGATTGTTACACATGCCCCAACCAGGGATTGAACTCCCAACTCAAGTATGTGCCCTAACCGGAATTGAACTGGCAACCTTTTGGTGCACAGGACAGTGCTCAACCAACTGAGCCACTCCAGTTGGACACATTAAAAAAAAATAGTTGTAGCCCGGGTAGGTGGCTCAGTGGTTGGGCTTGATCCTCAGTAGGGAGGCATGCAGAAGGTTTTGTGCTTGATCCTCAGTAGGGGGCATGCAGAAGGCAGCTGATCAATGATTCTCTCTCATCATTGGTGTTTCTATCTCTTCCTCTCCCTTCCTCTCTGAAATCAATAAAAATATATTTTAAAAAATTAAAAGTAAATATATATATATATATATATATATATATATATATATATATATATATATATATTACTGACTTCAGATATAGGAAGGGACAGGGAGAGAGAGAGAGCCCACAACCCAGGCATGTGCCCTTGACTGGAATCGAACCTGGGATCCTTCAGTCTGCTGGCCGAAGCTCTATCCACTGAGCCAAACTAGCTAGGGAATATATATAAATAATGTAATTATTTCCCCCCAGCTTCTACCAGCAAATGTCAAAGGCAATCTTTACTCTACAGTATGTATGCCTTCTGTCTCCCCTCTCTGTTTTCTCTCAGAAGCACAGTCCTATCACATTTCTCATTTCCCCGAGTACAAGGTGTCTTTCAGTGCCTGATGGACTCTCTCAGAGGGCACACTGAGAAGTGAGGGATATGCAGAAACATTGCTGGAAGTGGCTGCTCAGCTCAAAGGCCTACAATTTCAGGTATAACAAACTAGTCACACTTTTTTCCCTCTCACAGAAAACCTGCCTTCAGAGGTCACTGTGGCTCGGTGGAAAAGAAGCAGAAGAGGAGTGACACCATCAGCCAGGAGCAGGAAGGGCCCCAGGGCAAGGACGCAGGATGCTCTTAGTGCCAGGACCTCTTGGCTTCTCTCTCACTGGTCTCTGTGGTGAGGCCTAGAATGTGTCCCCACCACACCAACAGCCCCAGCTACCAGCAGGGCTTCCTTCCAGAAGAGGTCCAAGATTTGAAATCCCTTTTGACTCCAGACCCCGAGGGAAGCAATGAACTGACCTCCCCACTTTTAACTGTCTCAGCGGCAATCAGACTTCCTAACCCAGTGGTTCTCAGCCCCAGTTGCCAAGAACTGTTTTCATAAAATCGCAGTGCCCAGGAACCACCAGCAGTGATTCTGATTCCATTGGTTAGGTGGGGCCCAGGCACAAGTTTATTCAGAAGCGGCCCAGGGATTCCCCTGTGCAGCCATGGCTGGGAACCATGGTCCTCCCCTCCCCGCTCAGTCCTAAGCAGTTCAGGGGGAAACCAAGAACAATTTGCCTATGCTTTCCTTCAGCACCCTGGTTCTCTGCCTTGGCACATGTTACAATTATCTAGGGATCTTTTAAAAATTCCAGTGCCCATGCTGAACTCCAGAAGAATTATATCATAACCTCTGGGAGTGGGACCCAGAATCTGTATGTTTTAAAGGCTCCTCTGAGAGGCCTGGCTGGTGTGGCTCAGTGGTTGGGAGCCCCATGAATCAAGAGGTCACTGGTTGATTCTCGATCAGGGCACATGCCCATGTTTCGGGCTTGATCCCCAGTAGGGGGCGTGCGGGAAGCAGTCAATCAATGATATCTCTCTATCCCTTTCCCTTCCTCTTTCTCTAAAAATAAAGAAAAACATTAAAAACAAAAACAAAAACAAAAACAAAAAACCTCCTCAGGAGATGAAAATGGGCAGTGGAGTTTGAGAGCCGCTGAGCTCCTGTATTTCCCGGTGTGTTCTGAGGGGGTACTTCTCAAACCACTTGTGGTAAAGGACCTGCCGTGGGTTTTTTTGTGTTTGCTTTTTTCTTTATTTTTTTATTGACTGGTACTTTTGTAAAATTAAAATAAATCACTAGGAAAAGGATATTAAAAAGCAGACATACAAGCCTAGATATTTTATTTGTCAGAGTCAGAGACAAAATAGCTGTTAAAAGTTTTGAAATGGTATCGATTTCTGTCCTCCTGGACTGCTCAAAGCTGTGAAGCAGTGCTGGTCTGTGGGCCGGCCACACTTTGGCTGAAACTGTTTTGAGAAACACCATTTCAGGAACTACAAATACGTCTTGCATGTGGGAGGGAGGAGTCAAATAGATTTGATAAATATAGCAGGTTGTATTCCAAGTTTAGGACATGTAGGGCCCTAGGCTACTAGTATTAAAGCCTCTGAGAGGTTTTGAGATAACAAAACCTAATTTGCTTTATTTAATTTGCTGTTTTCCAATCTTAGAGGATGGAAACACTAATAAAAGAGAAAAATGGTAATTGATGTACGACAATACCCTTTTCATTGGCTAATCAGGGCTATATGCAAATTAACTGCCAACTAAGATTGGCAGTTAACTGCCAACAAGATGGCGGTTAATTTGCATACGTAGGCACAATGCAGGGAGGCGAAAGGGAAAGCAGGAAGAAGCCCCCTGCCACTGACAGTGATCGGAAACCCAGGGGGGAGCTAAGAGCTGGGGGCCAGGGCAAAGGCGGCCCTGGGGCTGCCTTTGCCCTGCCCCCCAGCCATGATCGGAGAATCAGGTGCCTTTTCCGCCCTGGCCAGTGATAGCAGGAAGTAGGGGTGGAGCCAGCGATGGGAGCTGGGCACGGTCGAAGCTGGCAGTCCCAGGAGCTAGGGGTCCCTTGCCTGGGCCTAAAGCGAAGCCCACGATCGCGGGGCCGCTGCAGCTGCGGGTCCCCGCTGCCCGGGCCGGACGCCTCAGCCAGAGGCGTCCGGCCTGGGCAAGGGGCCGATCCTGCGATTGGAGGGTGATGGGGGTCAACGCCTGAGGGCTCCCAGTATGTGAGAGGGGGCAGGCTGGGCTGAGGGACACTCCACCCCCCCCCCACACACCCAGTGCACGAATTTCGTGCACCGGGCCCCTAATATATATATATATATATATATATATAAATATATATATATATATATATATATATAGTATAATCTGTTTAATGATTTATTCTCAGTCTTATGAAGAATGCAGACTAGACACATCTCTGCAGAATTATTTTCCTCCATTGCCCTTGACCAGCTCATTCATCTGTGGCTCCAGGCTCAGTGATTGGCATTAGCAACCACTCAGTGGCATCCAGTCATCTCCTGCCATCTCTTGCCCTAAATGTGTTTGGGTCTGTCCATGGGCCCTCCTGGGGTGGGCACCAGATCGCTGACACTCCCTCTTTGCTGTTGTGACCCCCACCCCACGATCTGTTCTTCACACTGAAACCAGGAAGAACTTGCTGAGATTCAATCTGATAGTGTCACTCCCCTACCTATAACTCTTCTTTGGCTGACCATTGTCTTAATTGTCTTCACCTTGACAAACAATGCCCTACTGAACTAGTAGCAATTCCCTAAGTACATGCAATTCTCTAGTTGTCCCCACCTCTCCCTTCCCCTCTGCTCTCTGTTAATTCAGCCTTCAGGGTCAGATATCCTTGCCTGGGATGGTTTCCCTACCCACTCAGCCTAGGCTGGGTGTCCTTCTTCTGTGATCCCTCAGGACCACATATCATGCTGCATACGTACAGTGATTTCCAACCTGTGTGCCGCAAGAATTTTTATTTAATATATTTTTATCGATTTCAGAGGGGAAGAGAGAGGGAGGGAGAGAGAAACATCAGTGATGAGAGAGAATCATTGATCGGCTGCCTCCTGCATGCCCCACCCTGGGGATCGAGCCCTCAACCCAGGCATGTGGCCTGACCGGGAATCAAACCATGACCCTGTGGTTCATAGGTCAATGCTCAACAACTGAGCCATACCAGCTGGGCTAATTTTTAAAACATGCGATACCTGACTATTTAGTCAGGGACATTGACCTCTTTTCCCTTAGATTGTTAAATAAAAAAATGACAACAGCCAACTGCTGTGAGTGCATCAAAATTATACCTATTTTTTGGTCAGGTTGGCAAAAATATTTTTTTTGGTGGGCTGCAGAATTTTAGGAATTAGTTTATGTGTGCCATGAGATGAAAAAGGTTGAAAATCGCTGCACACACACACACACACACACACACACACACACACATACTGTATTGTGATTGGCTGTTAAGCCCACGAGACTTGAGTTCCTTCAGATCAGGGTCTATGTCTTACTCAATGCTCTATCCTTAGCACCTAGCTTCTGGCCTAACACGACAAGGAAATCAATACATACTTATTGATTGAATGGATTAATGAATGAACAAGTAAATTGCATGGTACCCATGTTTGAATCACAGAAGAGCCATGAAGAATGCATTTCAGTATCTCAGAAAGTCCCCAGTCCTAGCTAGTACCTCTGTTCTAAACTTCATCATCAACCCAGTCACCTAAGGCTCTCCTTTTCCTTTTCTGAGGATTCTGACTCTCTCCTTACCTCCCTCAGGCACACACCTTGGTTGAACCACCTGCCTGGTTTGTAGTTTGGGTTTTCCTTTTTGGAAACTCTTGATCACTCTCAGATTTATAGTCGACACTCCAAGGATTATTTGGGGTCCCCACTTCTTGAGCCCTCTGCAACTTGGGCTCCCACTTTTCCTGGTTAAATTAGAACATCTATTGCTAGGCCGCTGCACCTACTCACCACAATCCTCTAGGCCAGGCCAGGGAGGACTTTTCAAGACTTGTGTTATTATCAACCTGCCGGGCTGGTTACTCTGTTGGCCCCTCTATGCTCATTCTCCACTCTTCTCTGTCCTGCTCTGCGCATCAACTTGGCTTCCTTGCCCGATGGGTTGGATTTAGCTGACACAAGGCACCGGTAGGAGGTAGGAGGCTGAGAGGAGAGTTTCTGGAATGTGTTTCTTTGCTCCTTCCTGCTGGGCTGGGGTTTCGGTTGTGCTGAATTCCTCCATGACCACAGGTCCTGTGGCTGGCTTGTATTCCAGGGCTCCAGCTCTCACCAACTTCTTCTAACATCACTCCCCACCCTGCCCCCTACAGACACTCACATCATTCCCCACCCTGCCCCCTACAGGCACTCACATCATTCCCCACCCTGCCCCCTACAGGCTAGGGGTGGCAATGCTGCCCGCTATGGCAAGTCCCTGGAAGCTCCATCTGCTCTTGCTTGCTCACGTCACCCTGCTCACACCTCTGTAAATAATAATCTCTTGATGAAACTCTTTAATTCACCCCTTGAATGTATTGTCTGTGTCTCCCTGGCACCCTGGCTAGTGAGATCCTCTTCTAGGACAATATAGCATCTTCATTTCACAGCAACTAGAGCTAACATCTCCTGGACTTGTCCATTGCTCTTTTTCACCCATTGTCATTGCCCTCTTTGCCCTGGAATCTAGATTCTAAATATTAAACTAATAATAATAACAGTAAAAGTTATCATTTGAGTTTTTCTTATATGCCAAGCACTGTGCTAAGTGTTCTACATGAATGATTTCATTTAATTCGTATAGCAAGCCCATGAAGCAATCCTGTGAGGCAGGTGTTTTTTTTATTAGTTTCATTTAAAAAATGAAAAACCAGCTCAGCTGATATGGCTCAGGAACCAAGAAGTCACTAGTTTCATTCCTGGTTAGAGCGCAGGCCCAGGTTGTGGACTTGATCCCTAACGGAGGCCGTGCAGGAGGCAGCCAATCGATGACTACTTCTCTCATCAATGTTTCTATCTCTTTATCTCTCTCCTGTCCTCTCTCTCTAAAAATCAATAAAAATACTTTTTAAAAAATAAATAAAATAAAAATGAAAAACCCGCCCTGGCCAGTGTTGCTCAATGGTTGAGTTTCAGCCCTCACACTGAAAGGCTGTGGGTTCGATTCTCCATCAAGGGCATGTACCTGGTTTGCATGTTCAATCTCCAGGCTTGGTTGTCAGGGAGTCTGAAAGAGGCAATCAATCGATGTGTCTCTCTCACATCAATGTTTCTCTCTCTCTCTCTCTCTCCCTTCCTCTCTTCCACTCTAAAAAAATCAGTGGAAACGATGTCCTCAGGTGAGAATTAACACAAAAAACAAGCACACCCTCGCCTCCCCATCTTAGAGAGGTTAAGTAATCTGAAAGATGTCATGCAGCAAATAGACAGCTGATCAGGGGCTTTTGTCTGACTGCTGGGCTCCAAAACTAGCACTTTTATAACTACTAGGGTTTTTGCTCTTGGGGTGACCCCATCACACTGTGGACTCTTTGAGCTCACTGTTGATTTAAACCCCCTCAAATGATAGATGTGGTCTGCCTGGGGCCTGCTGGGAAATCAGTCTGAGGGGAAAAATGGCCCAGGAAACAGCACTGAGATGAGATAGTTCTGCTTGAACAAAGGGGTTGGCAAAGAATCAGACTTTAAAAGGCAATGGTGGCATCTTAGCCAAAGAAAGGGCAGAACAGGCTGCAGGCGAAAAAGCTGTGGGCAGTTTGCATCGCACCCCGGCACGCGATCACCTTCATGCACAGAAAGCTGAGAGCCAGACTTTTGCTTGCATTTTAAACATCAGGACAGCAGACTTGGCCACTGTGGCTGCTGGGAGCCGTTGCAGGGCATCTAGGCCAGGGTCAAAGTCAGCACTGTCTATTCACCACTGACATCTCCAGGGCGAGGCAAAGAAAACATGAGCTGGAGAACACAGAAAGACCACACTTCTTTCTCACATTCCTCTGTTCCCATAAGGCCCCACAGCGATCAAATGAGTCCTTTATTTTGTCACTTACTTGTCCCCCACCCCCAATAAGAGTGAGAAACTTGAGTTCTATACATTTTTGAGCTTCTTTAGATATGTGTGTTTAAAATAATTAACTTTTTCCCTCTACAAAATTACATTTTGGTGGAAATTTTAAAAAATACAGAGAAAAAAATCACCTTCAACCTCATATCCTTAGATAACTTGGAATTGCATTTTGATATGTAATACAGTTTTCAATCTGTGCCAGAGAATTCTGGGCATGTGGGACTGTCCAGTCCGCAGCACCCAAGAGAACACACAGGCAGTGCTCCAGTCCCCACTCGGATTCCACCGTAGCTGTTCCCTTTAACTTCCTCTATGACTGAGGGTTCTGCATAAGATTTTTGAGCCGGGTAACAAGGCAGCTTTAAGAAAGCAAGAAAATGACTTATTTGCATCTTCATTTCTAATGACTTCATAGTATATAAATAGCTCATACTTTTTTAAACCATCCACCCCAAATGGACAAGCTCTGACTTCAGAGAGGTATCAGCAAGGACAATAACATTCAGTCTGAGAGAGTTTCAAACACCTTTCCAATCGCTGTGGCATCTATTTTACTAGAATTAAATCCCAAACTCTCCAGTTCCCAAAGGCTCCTTAAGACTCTCCGTCCTGTTAACAACACCTCAGTTTCCTTCTCCATCAAATATTTGATCAAATTCACCCCAGGAAGAACTATTTAATGAATGCAGCAAGTCTCGAGAGACGTCATTTTGTTCAATTTCATTTTGTTCAATTTCATTTTGTTATAACATTTTTGAGATGCCTAGGAACTTAATGCTTGTTTATATTGATTCACCTAAGATAAAGTTAGTTACATTTTACATGGTTTTGCTTAAAATCACAGAACCTATTGACAACATCGAGCAAGGACTCACTGTCCAATTTTTGCATCCTGAGGATGAACCCCTATATTCAACTACTCTGATGTGTTTTCCTATGAAACATGGGAGTTTTTCTGTGCTCTAAATAACAATGGAGTTCTTAGTGCCAGTGCTAGTTCTACATTATAGGGTTACCTGCAGGAGAAGAAAATGGATTCTCTATATTATGACTATTTTCCCAAGCTCACTTCATTATATGTTCTCTGAAGAGTGAAGATATTGAGGACGTACCATTATGAGTACTTTTCAATAGAGAACTATGATTTTAAAAGCACTACATTTACGAGGTGGTAATTTTGGAAGACAGTATTAAATATATGATGAAGGAGTGAGTCATCATGCCTGTGAGAAGCAGTGAATGCTCTCAACAAAAAGTGCACTTTTAAAGAAGGAAGAGAGCCCAGCTGGCATGGCTGTGGGTGAGCATCGACCTATGAACTAGTAGGTTAGGGTTTGATTACTGTTCAGGGCACAATCCCAGGTGTGGGCTTAATCCCCAGAGTGGGGCGTGCAGGAGGCAGCCGATCAATGATTCTCTCTTAACATTGATGTTTCTCTCTCTCTCTTCCTCTCTGAAATCAATAAAAATATATTTGAAAAAAAAAAAAGAAGAAGAAGGAAGAGAAAGGCTGAGGAGCCAGGGGAGAAAGAAGCCACTGTAGCTGGTCAAGATGCTGTTCCCTTCTTTTTGTACAAATCACAGCAGCTTTTATGAGGCTCAGCCTGCATTTTCTATGAATACCTGGTTAGGATTTAGACACCATCCCCCCACCCCCCAGGTCCTTCCCAGTTAAGATGGTTAAGAGCATTTTTTTTTTTTTGCGGAAGGATAACTTTCAGAACTTTCTTTTTATTTTTGAAGTAGCAACTTCCCAATTCATGTTACCAATTTTAGCAGTTTTGCTTCCACCTATAATTGTGTAGAGACACTTTAAAGCTTTAGTTCATCTTATAACACTACTAAATAGTTCCCCTTTAATCGTTCATGTCAGACACCTATTAACATTTCTTTAAAATTTATAAAACAATTTTGAGCTGTCAGGGAAAAAAGCCTCTTTAAAATTCTAATGATTAACTTGCTGCCTGTTCTCCATGCTAATGTGCTTTCTAGCAGTCACTGCTGTCAAAACTATTTGAACAAGGCTCAATATTCAGAAAGTAATTTTATATTTTTACACATGGGAAACGTTTTCCTACACTCTCCTAGTCTTAAATATGCTGTGTGTCAGCCTCTTCTACTTGTTACAGTTTGCTTTATCTTGAACCCTTCTCAATGTCTGTCATCGGAGGCCGATGACCACCCCCTGGAGGAAATGGGGCAGCCATACACACGCAGTGGTTAAGAGCATGGCTTTGGAATCAGATAGGCCTGGGTCTGAGTCTTAGCATGGCCTCTTCCTAATTATGTGAACTTAAGTTAAAATCTTCTGAACCTCAGGTTCTCCAACTGCTAAACCATAGTAACTATAAATTGTAGCTACACACACACACACACACTGTATGTCTGTTGACATTGTGGCAGTTACTGCCTCTCCTTCATTTACAGGGTGAGACAGCTGAGAGCCATTTCCATCGCTCACAGAAACAACTGGAATGGAGGCTGAAAAGAAGGCAGAGATGGGAGACGGAAGCCATCCAGGCTTGTTATTGTCATTTATGGCATTGGAAATAGTCTAGGTTGGTAGAACTCTCGGACATGGATAAGAACTTATCTAGACGAGGAAATAATGTACAATGTGTTGCAAAATACCATTAGACAAACATTGCCAAGATTCTTTCTTATCCTTACCTAACTACATACTCTCAATTGACTACAAATCAGAGATTTCAAATAGGCACGATGAATGGGTAGTTAATAAGCTATGTGTGAATGTTACTCTGTACCTAACATGTGCTGAAGAGAGTATAATAAGTAGGAGAGCATTCCTGCTGGTACAGTGGAGAGAGGCCCCAGAGGCTGAGGGGAAATCCTGGCTCTATACTATTCACGCTAGGATTTGGGGTGAATGACTTAAACATTCCTCATCTGTTAAATGGGCATAAGAGGAAATATCTCATAGAGGTGCTGTAAATGGGAGACAGATCTTAAAGTACCCATCCCTAGGCCTGGTCCAGAGAAAGCGCTCAAAAAATATTAGTCCCTTCCCCGCAAGAAAGCTTACAGATTTGTGAGGAGAAATAATTAGAAAAGATAGTTCAGGCCTGGCTAGCATATAGTTCAGATACTAAGATGTTAAATGTGATTAAGGGCAGGGAGAGAAGTGGCTGTATCTGGAATGGCGAGTGAAGGCACGTGGAGGGGGCTTAAAATGATGGGGTGAGGAAGGATCACTGGCAAACCCTTCATTTTCTACTCTGAAATGAACGAGAAGCCTGAATTTGGGCACTCGTATTTCCCGAAAGCACGACTCCATCCAGAGCCCTGTTGTTCCTGCTTCAAGACAGAGCAGTGTAGGATGTGAATGTTGAGCAGCGGGCTGGGTGGCCCAACACACTTCAGCGTCCCCTTCAAAGAGTCCGTGTGGGCAGAACCTGTTCAGGACCAAGAGGGAGGCCCCAATCCCGGCTGTGAAAACTGGAGGAGCCCCGCCTGCTGTCACCAGGTTTTTAAACTAGAACCTCATTCTTGTCTTCAATATTTTAGTTTTTTAAAGGAAAGAGCAAGAGTACTTCAGCCCGCTGGCATGGCTCAGTGGTTGAGCGTCAACCTAAGAACCAGGAGGTCACAGTTCGATTCCTGGTCAGGGCACGTGCCCAGGTTGCGGGTTCCATCCCCAGTGTGGGGCGTGCAGGAGGCAGATAATCAGTGGTTCTCTCTCATCATTAATGTTTCTATCTCCCTCTCCCTCTCCCTCTCCCTCTCCCTCTCCCTCTCCCTCTCCCTCTCCCTCTCCCTCTCCCTCTCCCTCTCCCTCTCCCTCTCCCTCTCCCTCTCCCTCTCCCTCTCCCTCTCCCTCTCCCTCTCCCTCTCCCTCTCCCTTCCTCTCTGAAATCAATAAAAATACATGTTAAATTTTTTTTTTAAAAAAAGAGTACTTCAAACAAAACAAAACTCCTGTGCTGTCTCCTTTCGTCTGAAAGTCCCCATCCTCCCTTTGTCTTGCTTGCTTTGGAACCACAAGCATCTCACTGGCAGGTCACAGCGGCCTGAGCACAGACAGCTGCCACCTCTCCTGGTCATGCAGTGCTCTCCTGCCTTCACTTCACTCATGTCCTTGTTCTCACCCCCCTTTTCTCTGACTGCAGCCCAGGAAAAGCTCCCAGGAGGGAAAGAGTCCTAAGAAGCAAACTGAGGACAAGTCAGGCTTCTGAACCTAAACAACGTGTTTACACTCATGTCCTCTGCAAAGGGCTCCTCAAGCCACACATGCATTTCTTTCCTCAGACGACTCTGCAGCAGCCGGACAGTTCTGTTCGTTCCAGGACACCAATGAACCGAGAACTGTGGCCACATATTTCTTTTCCTCCAGAGAGCAAAAATATGAGTGAGAGGGGAAAAATAGCCACAGATATATTCCGGGAGCTTGACACTTGCCAGCCCAGACATGTCCCAGCAGGGCTATCCACAGCCTCAGCCAAGGCCTCTTGCGGGGAGGGGAGGAAGGGGTGGGGGTGGGGGTCCAGCAGCAACAGCTCCCCTGCCTCCTGTGGGAGCCCAGAGCAGTGGGAGGGGCAGGGGCACAGAGGAAGCCCATTCCCTTGGAGGCCCCAGGATCCCCAGCATAAAGGCTTCCTAGGGGCTGGTGAGCAAAGCTAGCAGGTGGTGAGGGAGCACAAAACCCTGCCACTTGGAGCAGCTGGAGGAAGGGCACAGTCTCAACTGTGAAAAGGATTGTTATGGGGGAGAGAGATTAGTTTTGTCCTAAATGAACTTGGTCCAGGGGGTGGATCTAGATTCGGATACCTGTATTCTAAAAGGCCGAGCTTTTCAAAGAAAAGGAAGAAGGGATTTCTCCCGAGTCTGCTGGGTCTTATTTGCACCCAGCTCACAACAGTCCACATGCCGAAACAGCGTATTTTGGGCTGGCATGGGCTGGCATGCTCTGAACTCCATTAGTTCCATTCCCTTGTCACTTCCCCACCTCCTCCAGAATTAGCTACTGTGCTCAGATCCTTGCCTGAGGGCCTACTTCCGGGGAACCCAAACTAGGTTAGGCTTATTTGTTAAACATGGGATCACTTTTTTTTTCAAATTTTGTTAAATGCTGGTTGAATGTCAAAGCATAAATTTCAAGCTGTTAAAAAGATAATTGGCATACGATAAATAGTCTGTGTCAAGGTTTTAATAGTATGTGTTAATTCATTGATGACGGCTGGCAGACTAACAAAGCTGATTCGATGTATATTGTCAGTAGAAAAAGCAATGCTGAAATAAGACTGCTAAATTAGATGTAAAACTGGTTAATGTCCCGCAGGGCAATACCATCATAACCTTTGAGTTATATTATCACTTGGAGGAATAAATGTCATCATAACTTATCGGTTTTCTATAGAGATAAACTCTTACATTATAGACTTTTGAAAGGTCTGGGCCTCTAATAAATTGATCATAGTCAAATGATGTTAGACACTGCCCACATTAGATAGGCTTATTAGAAAATATCTTTGCAAGATCAAAGATCACCCTGTTATCCTTTTACTTATTTCCAAGTTTGAAATCATTTTTCTGAACAACAGGAGAATTTTAAGTAATGGGTGTGTAAGTAACCTATGGCTTAATGAATGCAACATTCTTAGTGATAGTTTAGTAATTTGTGAAATATGTGTGCTTGTAATATATTTTAAAATATTAATTTTACCTATTTGGCACCAAAATGTGCTGTGATGCCATTTTAAAAAATGAGAAATGCTGCACATTTTTAAATGGAATAAAGAAATGATAACATAAATTACCAAAAACAAACTTTCCCTCATGCAAGTGCTTTGTTTTTTTCTGTTTTAATTTTTATTGAGTACCAAGCACTTTTATGAAATTACCTGTAAATTCGAGATCTGGAAACTTGTTACAAATATGTGATTTCCAGATTTTCCTTATTGGCAAAGGGTCTTTGAGAAAACATCAATTATACTAGTGTTTACATAAAGCAACAGGCCTCAAATGGAATCACAGTGCTCCGCCCCATGTCACCAAACCATGATTTAACCACAGTTTCAGCTCTTCCAGAAATCAAATCTTCAATCAGTCAATCAGGAGTCACCTGGTCAGCATTAGTCAGGTAACCTGCCTGATAGGTGCCTGCCATTCTCTGAAAGAACATGACGTGCAATAGTCAATCCACTTTTTTTTCCCCCCTGGCATAATTCCCTTGTTTCTGCTACTTTCTGTCTATAAAAGTCTTTCATTTTGTACAGCTGCCTGGTTCACGACTCACTGAATGAAGTCAATAAAAGATCTCTCTATATTGGTCTTAAAAAATAACACAGGATAGAGATCACCATCCTTTGAAAATTGTACTTTTTTTGGTTTTATCTTAAAGGACTTCTTTAAGACCACAATATCTTTTTCTTCCCCACATCAAATTGTGATTAATGATGTCAAAAGATAAAGATAATAGATTTCTTCCTTCCACTGTACTTTGTTAGAGAGGCCTGAAGGGTTGTTCTTATCAGCTAATGAGACCCAGCGGCCCACTGCAGAGTCTGGTTAAACACTCAATTTGAAAACTCAGGAGAGGTAAGTGACACCAGGCACTTTGGGGTGGAAAAAACCTTTGCATATTATCAGGAATTAAGTGGAGGTAGTTTAAGAGACATTCTCAAAAGGCAGTTCAAATGGGCTTTTCCCTCCCTTGATCTCTTTGAAAGCCAGCAACTGCTGAATGCTGGTCGGAGAAGGGAGCATTCTCTCTTTGTGAATTGAATGACCTGATTTTTATCTCTAGTTGGATTCCAGGAGGAAGCATGATGTCATTCCAACCACTGGCCAGAAAACTTCTTGCTTAATGAGCACTTTGAGCTTACTGGCAGCCAAGAAGGCCTTTGTTGACTGTGCTTAGAAACGGAGGTCAAAGATCCTCTTTCTCTGGCTTTAAGGAACAAAGAGAGGGCTTGCTAACCAGCCCTTGTTCTGCCAGCAAGTTTCAGAGAATGGCAGATGATAGATACAACGGGCTCCCCCAAAGGTTATAAAGGCTAAGAGGTCAAGAGGACAGGAGAGAGAAGGAACAGAAATGCCATAAAAGGTGGGTTTTCTGCCTCCTTCTTATGGTGCACGAGTCATCCCTATCTGACCCCAAGTGGGGGCTGAGTTTCAGCCCAGCGTCCTGTGGCAGGTGTGTGCCAGCCTCCCTGCCCCCATCTCTCACCAACTCTCCCGCTTCCCTCAGCTGTTGGAGCAGTTGCAGCTTGGATGACCTCCACCCACTGGCAGCTGTTAAGATGTATTCTGAGGGTGAAAGCAGATCTCTGGTTACTAACTACTGAGGGCAAGACCAGCAATAGGAGGAGAGGAAATGGGCAGTGTGTTGATTTCTACTTGTGGTGCATTAAAAATTATATATTAGGCAAAAGAGGTTGATTTAGTAAGGAAACACAGGCAAGCCCATTCTCCAATGGGAATAGTGTAAGCCCTCTGATATTTCTTTTTAAAATACAGCTTTATCGAGGTATAGTTGCACAACTTTATGTTTTGGCATATGCATATGCTTGTGAAAATCCATCACCACAATCAGGAGCACCCCCCCTCCCCCCCGCAAGTTTCCTCCTGCCTCTCTGAAGCCCTCTTTTCCATGGCCAGCCATTCCCACACACCCCTTTCCCCATCCCTAGGTGACCACCTGCTTTCTGTCACTAAAGTTTAGTTTGGATTTCCTAGAGTTTTATGTAACTGAAATCATACATTATATACCCTTCTCTCCTTGCTCCCCCCTGCCCCCGCCCAAATCTGGCTTCTTTCATTCAGCTTATTATCCATGTGGTTTTGTATATCAGGACACATGCTTTCACTTCTCTTGAGTACATACCTAGGAATGAAATGGCTGGGTCACATGATATGGGAATTATTTAACTATTTGTTTTAGAATAATTTTTTAAAAGCCTTACTCAGTGATATGCTTATTGGTTTTAGAGAGAGGGGAAGGGAGGGAGGGAGATAGAGGCATTGATGTGAGAGAGAACATAAATTGGTTGCCTTCTGTACATGCTCTGATGACCAGGGATTGAACCTGCAACTGAGGAATGTGCCCCGACCGGGAATTGAACCCCCAACCTTTTGGTGTACGGTTGACTTTCCCAGTACATGGTTGTGTAGAGTACAGAAACACTCCAACCAACTGAGCCACTCTGGCCAGGTATGTTTAACTTTTAAAGAAACTGCCAAACTGCTTCCCAAAGGGGTTGCACTATTTTACATTCCCACCATTGGTGTCTGAAAGTGCTCATCTTTTTAATCTTGGACAGTCTGATAGATACTTGGTAGTATTACACTGTGGTTTTCATCTGCATTTTCCTAATGACTAATGATGATGAACATGTTTTCTTGTGTTTCTTTGCCATGTATATATCTTTTTGGTGAATGGTTTGTTCAGATCTTTTATCGATTTTTTTAAAAAATAAATCTTTATTGTTCAGATTATTATAGTTGTTCCTCTTTTTCCCCCCCATAGCTCCCCTTTACCCAGTTCCCGCCCCACCCCATGCCCTTACCTCCCGCCCCACTATCCTTGTCCATAGGTGTAAGATTTTTGTCCAATCTCTTTCTGCACCCCCCCACTCTCTCCCCCCCAAGAATTGTCAGTCCACTCCCTTTCTATGCCCCTGATTCTATTATGTTCACCAGTTTATTCTGTTCATCTGATTTTTTTATTCACTTGATTTTTAGATTCACTTGTTGATAGATACACATTTGTTGTCACTTTGTTGTGCATAATTTTTATCTTCTCCTTCCCCTTCTCCTTCCCCTTCTCCTTCCCCTTCTCCTTCCCCTTCTCCTTCTCCTCCTCCTCCTCCTCCTCCTCCTCCTCCTCCTCCTCCTTCTCCTCCTCCTCCTCCTCCTCCTCCTTCTCCTCCTTCTCCTCCTCCTCCTCCTCCCCCTCCTCCCCTCCCCCTCCTCCTCCTCCTCCTCCTCCTCCTCCTCCTCCTCCTCCTCCTCCTCCTCCTCCTCCTTCTTCTTCTTCTTCTTCTTCTTCTTCTTCTTCTTCTTCTTCTTCTTCTTCTTCTTCTTCTTCTTCTTCTTCTTCTTCTCCTTCTTCTTCTTCTTCTTCCTCTTCTTAAAGAATACCCTTCAGCAATTCATATAATACTGGTTTGGTGGTGATGAACTCCTTTAGCTTTTTCTTGTCTGTGAAGCTTTTTATCTGACCTTCAATTCTAAATGATAGCTTTGCTGGGTAGAGTAATCTTGGTTATAGGGTCTTGCTATTCATCACTTTGAATATTTCTTGCCACTCCATTCAGGCCTGCATAGTTTTTGTTGAGAAATCAGCTGACAGTCATAGGGGTACTCCCTTTTAGGTAACTAACTGTTTTTCTCTTGCTACTTTTAAGATTCTCTCTTTGTCTTTTGCCCTTGGCATTTTAAATATGATGAGTCTTGGTGTGGTCCTCTTTGGATTCCTTTTGTTCAGGGTTCTCTGCACTTCCTAGACTTGTAAGTCTATTTCTTTCACCAGGTAGGGGAAGTTTTCTGTTATTATTTCTTCAAATAGGTTTTCAATATTTTGCTCTCTCTCTTCTTTTGGCACCCCCATAATTTGGATGTTGGTACTCTTGAAATTGTCCCAGAGGCTCCTTACACTATCTTCATATTTTTGGATTCTTTTTTCTTTTTGCTTCTCCAGTTGGGTGTTTTTTGCTTCTTCATATTTCAAACCTTTGACTTGATTCTTGGGATCCTCTAGTCTGCTGTTGGAACTCTGTATAATATTCTTTATTTCAGCCAGTGTATGCTTAATTTCTGATTGGTCCTTTTTCATATCCTCGAGGGTCTCACTAAAATCTCAGAGGTTTCTAGAAGATTCTTGAGTAACCTTACAACTGTGGTTTTGAACTGCATATCCAGTAGTTTGGTTTCCTCCATTTCTTTCATTTGTGACCTGTTTCTTTGTCTCCACATTTTGGCTGCTTCCCTGTGTTGATAGAGTGGTCTTGTGTGCTAGGTATCCTATAGGGCCCAGTGGCTCAGCCTCCCTAATTACCTGAGGTGGACACTCTTGGTGCACCCCTTTGTGGAATTTGTGCACAGTCTTGTTGTAGTTAAGCCTTGATTGCTGTTGGTGTCTCTGGGAGGAATTGACCTCCAGGCCAATTGGCTATGAGGACCAGCTGTGTCTACAATGGGAGAGCTGCTGTGCTGGAGACACCCTTATGGAGCAGGACTTGCTTCAATGGGGCTTTGGAGCTCACTGAGTCTGTCCCTTGAGTGTGTCACTTATGGATGTGAAGAATTGCACTCTGGTATGGTCTCACTCTGACCACTGGGTACACTGGCTCTTGGATCTCCAAGGAGGTGCAAAGTCAGCCACTGCCTGAGGCCACCCAGCAGGAGCTACAGAGAGATCTGCAGATTCCTTCTCTTTGCTTGGGGTTTGGAAATTTCCAGATGAGGCCCAGCTGTGAAGCAATCAAGGCTGCTGCTGCCAGGCCATAGGCCTTCTTTTGGAAGCTTTGGAGCTCTCTGACCTAGCTGCAGTTTGTTAGGTTTTAGGTTGCAAAAGGACAGGCCATATATATGCAAAAGCTTCTGCGCACAGGGAATCACCAGGGCAGGGCAAACAGCAATGACTGCCAGTCACCCAGCACGAAGAAGTTCCTGGGTCTCTGTGTCCCTCAGCCCTGTGCAAGAACAATGGTCACTGCAAGCACCTCTGAGAGAAAGCCGCCCTTGTGTTCTGGCCTGATGCCAGACAGTCCCGATCCTCCCCTTATGAGTCTGGGTCCCCAGAGTCTTGCCCAGAACTGGAGTTCAGAACAATTAGGAGCTTGTATCTCCCTCCCAGTTGAGAAAAACAACAGTGCACCCAGTTGCCAGCCCGCTTTGCTCATGCCTCCACACCTCTACACCTCTGCACGTCTGCACCTCCGCACCTCCGCTCCGCCTACCAGTCTCAATGCACTTTTTTCTTTCCTTCTAGTTGTAGAACTTTCACTCTGGCAGCTTTCCCATGGTTCTGAATGATATTTGCTTTTTCTTTTAGTTGTAGTTTTGATATGATTGTGAGAGGCAGCGAGTACAGCTGTTTACCTATGCTGCCATCTTGGTTGTTCTTTCTCTTTTATCCATTTTTTAAATTGGTTGTTCATTTTATAATTTTAAGTTTTGAAAGTACTCTATATATTCTGGATACAAGTCCTTTGTCAGATATGCTATGCAAGTATTTCCTCTCAGTCTGTCTTGTCTTTTCATTCCATTAATAGTGTAATAGTGTCTTTTGAAGAGATTCCTCTTAATTGATGAATTCCAATTTATCAAAATTTCTGGTGGTATTCTAAAAGGTTAGAGCACTATTTAGATATGGAGAGGCACTTGATGTCATTTTAAGTGCCTTCTCAGATGTATGACTTGATTTTTAATTATGGCCTCCTGTTATGTGAAGAGCCAGGGTCCCAGAAAACCTCAGCATGTTGTTTGCTGATTCCAAAGAAATAGCCTGGAGGACTGGCTGTGAAAGACCTGGGTTTGTTAGGACTTACATGCGCACCTGTGTCGGAGGATGGGTGAAGTTTTCCCCCAAGTCCCATCTGGCCTGTGGACAGATCACACTGCAGGGGCAGCTGGCCAGTGAAATTTTACCTCAACCCAGACTTTCCCAGTACATGGTTGTGTAGAGTACAGAAAACAAAGCAAAACAGGGCATGCAGGGGGAGGGGGATGTGCTTGTGCTCAAACTGTATGACATTATATCTCTAGCTTTTCCTCTGCTGTTTACAGTCTGGGCTCACATCCAGAAACAGTTTTTGTTTGGCCATTTTTAAAATTATTATTATTTATTGTATTTTTATTGATTTCAGAGAGGGAGAGAGATAGAAACATCAATAATGAGAGAGAACCACTGATCAGCTGCCTCCTGCACACCCCACACTGGTGACCGAGCCTGCAACCTGGGAATTGACCAGACTGGGAATTGAACCGTGATCTCCTGGTTCATAGGTCTATTCTCAACCACTGAGCGCCGGCTGAGCTGTTTGGCCATTTCTTGACGGAGGAGCTGGCCAGGCTGCAAAGGTCAGTCCCACAGTCTGCTTACCGATGGCCTTCATCATATTCCCACAGGGTGGGAGGGGAGTTGGAAGTTGGGAAGGGCCCATGTCCCCATTTACCATACACCTACCAAGCTCTTTTCTGGTCAAATCTCATTACCAAAACAACCAAATAGCTACAAGATAGCCAGGTTCCAGTGCATGCATACTTATTTCAAGCAAAATTGGATAAAGCAACTTTCAGTACCAGAAGGAAATCTGAACTGAAGCAGAAATGTGTGCTGGTGATATTTTTATAAATGCAGCTCCAGGAAGAGAGAAAGCTGCTGCGGTTCTGGGGGCTGTGGGGAGAGAAGCTTTGTCTTCAACCACAGGAGAGAATAAGAGCCAGAAAATTAGGCCCAAATCGTCCATGAACCAGGGGTAAAAAGAATTCAGCTCTGTCACTGGGGCAGAAGTGAGCATTAGCTACCTTCACATTTTAGCAGGAGAAATTTTCCACATGCCTCTATAGGAAGCCAGAGCCTTACTAATTATAAATTATTTATAATTTACATAAAGGACCATGCCTAGACCCAAATAATAAAATTAATGGTTAACATTTGCGTGTTTAAGCTTGCTAGAGTTCAATGCTTTATCATAGTATCTCATGTAGCCTCTGGACAACCCAGAGGTGGGTGCTGTCACGTCTCATCCTATATAATAAAGAGGTAATATGCAAATTAACCCTCACACCCTCACAAGATGGCTGCCTACAACCAGGCCGTCAGGGGGGTTAGTGAGGGACAACCAAAGGACTGAACAGCAGGCTGCATGGGGCAACCAGGCCGGCAGGGGGGGCGCAGTTAGGAGTGTCCAGGCCAGAAAGGGGGGGCAGTGAGGTGTGATCAGACCGGCAAGGGCAGGGGGCAGTTAGGGGCAACCAGGCAGGCAGGCAGGTGAGCAATTAGGAGCCAGCGGTCCAGGATTGTGAGAGGGATGTCTGACTGCCGGTTTAGGCATGATCCCCAGGACTGGGCCTAAACCGGCAGTTGGACATCCCTTAAGGGGTCCTGGATCGGAGAGGGTGCAGGCTGGGCTGAGGGGACCCCCAACCCTCCGTGCACGAATTTCATGCACCGGGCCTCTAGTTTTATAGATAAGGAAATGAAAGCACAGAAGGGTTAAGTGAGCAATAAAGCCAGACAGTTCTGAATGTAGGGTCTATGCTCTAATGCAGTGGTTCTCAACCTTCCTAATGACGCGACCCTTTAATACAGTTCTTCATGTTGTGGTGACCCCCAATCATAAAATTATTTTTGTTGCTACTTCATAACTGTAATTTTGCTACTGTTATGAATCGTAATGTAAATATCTGATATGTAGGATGTATTTTCATTGTTACAAATTGAACATAATTAAAGCATAGTGATTAATCACAAAACAATATATAATTATATATATGTTTTCTGATGGTCTTAGGCAACCCCTGTGAAAGGGTCATTCCAGCCCTAAAGGGGTCGTGACCCACAGGTTGAGAACTGCTGCTCTAAGGCCACTTTTTCTTGGCACCTACATAATTTGACTCTTTCACCTCAATGAGTGGTCTTTTAGTGAACTGTTTCTTCTTTATTTTAGTCCACTTTCTATTTAAGTCAACTCAATTAGGGAAGAGAAAGAGGTCACAGAGGATGAATAAGAGCAAAATGCCGAGCCTAGCACAGTGACAGAGCTGAATTCTTTTTACCCCTGGTTCATGGATGATTTGGGCCTAATTTTCTGGCTCTTATTCTCTCCTGTGGTTGAAGACAAAATGCTTAGTGCCCTTGCAGTGTCCCCACCCTCAGCCCCAAGCCCCTCCAGTCTGGCATAGTGAGCCCCAGTTAATAGAGTGTCTACCCGCTAGACTGGAAGCCTCTGAGGGTGAGGACTATCTTATTAGTGCTAGGGCTTAGTCTGTTCTGCTAACTTTGGGTTTAGTTTATTTTTATTTTTCTTGTCTTTGAGGTATAAAGTTAGGTTGTTGATTTGAGATTTTTCTTCTCCTTTAATGTAGACATTTATTACTATAAAACTCCATCTTAGTACTGCTTTTTCTGCATCCCATAGGTTTTGGTATATTGTGGTTTTGTTTTCATTTTTCTCAAAACATTTTCTAATTTCCCTTGTGATTTCTTCTCTGATCCACTGGTTGTTCAAGTACATATTGTTCAATTTCCACATTTTGTGAATTTTTGAGTTTTGCTTCTGCTATTGATTTCTAGTTCTATTCCATTGTGGTCAGAAAAGATTCTTGGTATGATTTTAGTCTTCTTAAATGTGTTAAGACTTGTTTTGTGGCCTAACATCTGATCCATCATGGAGAATGTTCCTTGTGCAATTGAGAAGAATGTGCACTCTGCTGTTGTTGGGTGGAGTGTTATGTCTGTTAAGTTCAAATTGGTATTTTCTGTTGTTCAAGTTTTCTGTTTCTTTATTGACCTTCTCTTTGATTAATCTGTCTATATTGAAAGTGGGGTATTGAAATGGCCTTCAATTGCATACAAAAACTTTTTACATCTCTCCCTAGCTTTATATTATCAATATCATAAATCACATCCTTTTTGCCGTAACCGGTTTGGCTCAGTGGATAGAGCATTGGCCTGCGGACTGAAGGGTCCCAGGTTCGATTCCAGTCAAGGGCATGTACCTTGGTTGCGAGCACATCCCCAGTAGAGGGTGTGCAGGAGGCAGCTGATCGATGTTTCTCTCTCATCGATGTTTCTCTCTCATCGATGTTTCTAACTCTCTATCCCTCTCCCTTCCTCTCTGCAAAAAATCAATAAAATATATTTTTTAAAAAATAAATAAATAAATCACATCCTTTTAAAATTTGTATCAGTTTACTAATTTTATAACTATGGTTATTTTTATGCTTCTATATTTTATTTTATTTTATTTTATTTTAATTAAATCTTTATTGTTCATATTATTACATTTGTTCCTTTTTTCCCCCCCCATAACTCCCCTCCTCCCAGTTCCCGCCCTACCCTCCGCCCTCACTCCCCACCCACTGTCCTCATCCATAGGTGCACGATTTTTGTCCAGTCTCTTCCCACATCTCCCACACCCCTTTCCCCCCCAAGAATAGTCAGTCCATTCCCTTTCTATGTCCCTGATTCTATTATAATCAACAGTTTATTCTGTTCATCAGATTATTTATTCACTTGATTCTTAGATTCACTTGTTGATAGATGCATATTTGTTGTTCATAATTTGTATCTTTACCTTTTTCTTCCTCTTCCTCTTCTTAAAGGATACCTTTCAGCATTTCATATAATCCTGGTTTGGTGGTGATGAACTCCTTTAGCTTTTCCTTATCTGTGAAGCTCTTTATCTGACCTTCCGTTCTGAATGATAGCTTTGCTGGATAAAGTAATCTTGGTTGTAGGTTCTTGGTATTCATCACTTTGAATATTTCTTGCCACTCCCTTCTGGCCTGCAAAGTTTCTGTTGAGAAATCAGCTGACAGTCGTATGGGTATTCCCTTGTAGGTAACTGAGTTTCTTTCTCTTGCTGTTTTTAAGATTCTCTCTTTATCTTTTGCTCTTGGCATTTTAATGATGATGTGTCTTGGTGTGGTCCTCTTTGGATTCCTTTTGTTTGGGGTTCTCCGCGCTTCTTGGACCTGTAAGTCCATTTCTTTCACCAGGTGGGGGAAGTTTTCTGTCATTATTTCTTCAAATAGGTTTTCAATATCTTGCTCTCTCTCATCTTCTGGCACCCCTATAATTCTGATGTTGGTACGCTTGAAGCTGTCCCAGAGGCTCCTTACACTATCCTCGCATTTTTGGATTCTTTTTTCATTTTGCTTTTCCGGTTGGATGTTTTTTGCTTCCTCGCATTTCAAATCATTGACTTGATTCTTGCGCTCCTCTGGTCTGCTGTCGGGCGTCTGTATAATATTCGTTATTTCAGTCCGTGTGTGCTTAATTTCTAGTTGGTTCCCCAATATAAGATCGAGGGTCTTATTAGTTTTCGTGTAGATCTCATTAAGTTTATCGGCAGCTTCTAAACAGTTCTTGAGAGACCTTAAAAGTGTGGTTCTGAACTCTATTTCTTCCATTGACAATTTTGTCCTGTTTCTTTGTCTCCACATTTTGTTATGCTTCCTTGGTGCACCCCCTAGTGGTCTTTGTTCGCAGTCTTATAGATAAATCTTGATTGCTGTAGCTAATTCCAGGGAGGGTTTGACCTCCAGGCCAAGTGGCTATGAGAATCAGCTGTGTCAGCGGTGAGAGAACTTCTGTCCTCTAGGGAGGTGCTAATCTAGCCTTTGCCTGAGGCTATCCGGCAAATGCCTGTGTGCAGGGCTTGGGCGGGGCGGGTCGAACAGGATCAACAGCGTGGGCCGGAGAGAGCAGTTATGGCGGCTCTCAGTCCTGTCCCAAGGGGCTCTGCCTCTCTGAGTCCCAGCACCCGCTGCAAAGCTCGGAGAGAAAGCTGCACTCGCTCTGACCGAAGCCAGACAGTCCCGCTTCTCCCGCCTGAGTCTGGGTCCCTGAAGACTCGCCCGGATCTGGAGCTCAGAGTCTGCGACTCCCTCCCGATTGAAAACAACAACCGCGCCCTCCGCCGCCAGCCCGCTCCGCGCACTCCGCACCTCAGAATTTGACTTCAGCACTGCGCCTCCTCTGAGTGTCCGTATGCGTTTCTCTTTCCTCCTAGTTGTAGGACTTCCACTCAGCCAGCGCCCCTGTGGTTCTGGGTGATGTCCCTTCCGTTTTTTGGTTTCACTTTTGAAGTAGTTGTTCAAAGCAGCAAACTCCGGCATTAACCTATGCCGCCATCTTGGTTCTCTGCTTCTATATTTTAAATTCTATAGCTAAATTATTTCAGTATTATAATATTCTGTATTTTTATGTACATATTTACCTTTACCGAAGAGTTTTATATTGTCATATGCTTTTGTGTTGCTGTTTAGCATCCTTTAGTTCCAACGTGAAGGACTCCATTTAGCAATTCTTGTAAAGAAAGTTCCAGTGATAATGAACCCCCCCAGCTTTTGTTTACCTGGGAAGACCTTTATTTCTCCTTCATTTTTGAAGGGCACTTTGCTAAATATAGTATGTTGGGTTGGCGGGTTTTTTTGTTTTTTTTTTTAGGTTTTCCTTTCTTTTAGCACTTTAAATATATCAATCTAGCCCCTTCTGACCTGGAATAGTTCTGCTGAGAAATCTGCTAACACTCTTGTAGGAGTTCCCTTGTAACTGATGAGTTGCTTTCTCATCACATATAAGGAACCTTTTAGATGAACAAAAGCTGAATGGGTTCATCATTACTAGACTTACTGAGGCCGTTAAAATGAAACAGCTTTTCTTACCCATTTCAATGTGGCTGACTGTTCTTGGCTTTGAACTTGCCTGGGGTACTATGACTTCCAAACTGGTTTCTGGAATTCACATAAAGCTTTTTGGCTGTACATTGTTGTTAAGTTGGTGTCTCTAGGGGGGAACAAGCCCTAGGGCTTCCTATTCTGCCATCTTGCACTGTCACTCCATAACTTATTCAGTGTTTTTGCTAAAAACGTTTAACCTGAATTTAAAAATGAGAAAATAATCAAACAAATCTAGGGGCAATCTGAAAAAAATTCAGCATGAATAATTAAAAAATGTTAATATCATAAAAGTTTTTCCCACTCTCCTCCCCCAAAAAAGCTGAGAGAGTGTTGGAAATTAAGGAAGACAAAAGGGATATGATAGTCATTGTAGTGAATGAAGCTTGATTGGATTTTGAATTTTTAAATAAAGCCATAAAAATCACTTTGGGCATAATTGAGGAAATTTGAATATGTACTGCTTTGGTGTGATAATGGTGAATATATAAAAGAATGTCCTTGTTCTTAGGTGATATATACTAAAATATTTAAGGGGGAACTGTCATGTCTGCAATACACACACACACACACACACACAAACATGAGAAAATGTTTAGCAGGATTCTAGTATGATTATTAAACAGTTGTTTTGTACAGACTAAGAAAAGAAAGTGGTACCTCTCTGAACCAGAAAGAACACGGCAGGAACAAATGATGAATTTATTTTAAAAAGGTTGGTGGGTTAATTAGAGACCCTGGGAAATTACAGACCCAGTAGGCCTGGATTTCAGAGAACTGGACAAGACTTCCTGAAGGACCTGGGGAGAGAAATGTGGGCTGGGTTGGCTACAACTGTTTGCTAGACCCTGATCTAGATGAAAGGCAGATAAAGATGAATAAGCAACTGTTTGCTAGACCCTGATCTAGATGAAAGGCAGATAAAGATGAATAAGCCAAGTTCTTGCTCTCAAGGAGTTCTCAATTTAGTGGATTTTTGTTTCAATTAATACTAAGCAGTTAAACAAAAATATCACAAGGTGGGTGGATCAATGAACAGTTAACTGGATTTCTGTTTCTAGTGCAGTGCAATTTGACTTTAAAAAAAATCAAAAGTATGGAGACACAGAAGACATAACAATTGAATTCTTAGGTGACAGAAATCTGGGAGCTGTAACTAAAAGGTTGGATATCTGAATCAGTATTTTAGAAAAGTTTTAACAGACTTATTAGGTACAAATTGAATCTTAACTTAGTTTCAAAATAATTAATGAGGCAAGTCGAAGGGCTCATAAATAATTCCTAACTTAATTTATGTTAAACAAACAAACAAACAAAAGTAATGTTTTAGTCAACCACAGACTCAGTATGAGCCGGGAGCAAAATGTGGTTGCTACAAATGCGAATGAAACCAAAGGAGGAAATAGAAGTAGCACACCTGGAATGAGGGAAGTTATACCACCACTGTTCCTGTTATGGTCTAGTCTTGCCTGGAAAGAATAGTGTATTGTTTTGAACATGACTTTTCAAGAAGGGTATATTCATAAATTCCCTCTTCCTCCATACAGTGTGTCTTTCATTGTTATTGGACTATTGAAAATGCATTGAGAATTTTGATAATCACCAAGCCAAAAAAAGTTTCAATGAATGACTCAAACTTAAGACCTAGAAGTCAAAATAGTCATGACATGGATTAGACTTTGTCTTCCTGGACCTTGTCATTACATTCCACAGATTTCACCTTTCTCTTCTCGAATTGCCTCCATGACACACTATCGTCTACAGCAGTGGTTCCCAAACTTATTTGGCCTACCGCCCGCTTTCCAGAAAAAATATTACTCAGCGCCCCCTGGAAATTATTTTTTTTTAAATTTTAATAGCAATTAAACAGAAAGATATATGTACTAATGTTTCTACCTTTTTCGTAAAATATAGTAAAGAAAGGTGTAAATTAGAAACATTGAAGTTTGAAATTATGAAACTATTTATTGAACTCAGAATAGAAAAGTAATACAAAAAAAGTTAAAACAAATGTACGTGTGGCCATCACAGCCCCCCTGGATCGCTGCAGCGCCCACCAGGGGGCGGTAGCGCCCGCTTTGGGAATCACTGGTCTACAGTCTTTACTTCAGCTCATGACAAAGACTCTTTCCTTAATGAAACTTTAATTAGGCTCCTCTGAGCCCTCTTCTCAACTCAGCCTTGTCCTTGTGCCCTGTCTTCGACCTGCCTAGTCCAGTTGTAGCAAGAAGTCTACTAAGTCACCCCCTTTCCTAACCCCCTTGATCATCCTGGCTTTTTTTCAGGAAGAATCCTAAGTCACTTTAGCAAGAATTCCCCATCCCTTCATGTCTCCTTTAAGTACCCTTCCATCCACTGACCCTCCCACACACATTTAGAACTGCCCCCCCTCCCCCGCCCCCAGTTGGAATTGAGTCCTACCTCTCTCCTACTGTGACAGTCTTGATGGCCATTGCAGCAGTCCTGAATAACATCTTTCTTATCATTTTAACTAGTGCCAGAATAATGTTTTCTTTCACACCATCTCCTGTAATTGTGGGTATTTTTAAAATGTTTTCTTCACACTCCTTCTTTTCTCTTTCTCCCTCAGAATTTATCTACTCCTGTGGTTTATGACTTTTTTACTTTTTCAATAACCTAGAAATGTGTAGTTGCATGTTGGGTCTCTCCTTGAACTACAATGCTGTTATCCAACGATTAAAGGAGTAAAGAGGCACAGGATAAGAAAGTTAAAATGTATGTAGAAGTGCTTTTGCCTATGTTATCTCATTTAATTCCCATAACAACCCTGTTCTGTTCTGGGATTAGCATACCTGTTTTTCGTATGTGGGCATTGAGGCTCAGAGAGCCTCAAATCAAACTTTTACAGAGTGATAGGTTGGTGATTTACACCTAGATCAGTGGCTTCTATTTTAGGACTTTTTCAACCATCGCATAACTGCCTCTCTTAGAACTTACGGCCAGTATTTGGCATTCATTTATCCACTCCATCCACTTACTAATGCACAAACATTGCATGCCTACTAGTGTCGCTATTTCAGGACTGGGGGTAAAGAAATGAATAGGACACAGTATTTTCTTTCTGAAGCTAACAGTCTAGTAAAGGAGACTGAGCAGGCAGATGACAGTAGAAGGTAGTAGAGGCTTTGACGAGCTATGGAATGAACAGCTTACCTTCGACACCAGAGAAGGCAGCCAGGAAAGGACATTGATGGGGCTTGGATGAGGAGTAGAAATTTGACATTCCAATCTGATATAACCATTCCTCTTATTTCACTTTTCAAATTTCTAGGTCTTATCTCCCTTACCACTACCATACACATATGCATGTAATAAGCCCTCAAATTGCTGTTGAATGAGAGCTTTGAACAGGATTGTGGCTGTAAGGTTATAAAGTATCCACACTTAATTCTTACATAAATATCTCAGTTAAAACAGATGGTTGCTCATCACCCATACCAGAGTACTTGTCAGTGTAATATGTTCCCTCCCTAACCTGTAAGAGAAGAAATTATGTGGCAGTGAAGGTGCGTGAAGTCACACAGCTCTTAGTGTCACAAACCTGAGCAGGGTCCGCTCCTGGGTGCTCACATTTATAGCAACCATCACCTGAATGTGCCCGTCTCTTCAAGGAACAGCTAGAGATAGAGCCTGAGCTGGAACAGACATGCATTTCATCACAGTGCACCCAGGATAGAGATGCTAATGGCTTATTAGGATCTTGCAATTCAGCCAACCTCTTACCACCTGGATGGTAATGGCTGCAATTATTTATCCACCTTGGTCTGACCCTGGGAAAACCTGGCAAGTGCTGTTCTGCCCTGTAGAAACTATTTTGTTGCCAAGCAGAAAAATGCCTTTTTTCTTTTTTTCTTCTCCTCTCACCACTGAATTTATAGACCGGGGGGTGGGGTGGGGTGCACAGAGAAGGAAGCAGTTCTTTCTAATAGGTCTGGAATCTGAAATTTCATAAAAGGCACCTTATCTCCCTGACTTTCTCATATGTCTTCATCTGTTCTATTGACTCTCTTTGATGGAATATACCAGCAGGTGCTGCAAAGTGCTTTTTAATACTTTAGTAAACAGTTGGGAGAGGAACCTCATTACAGATAAAGTGAGACGTGAAGTCGGACAGCCCATTTATCTTACTCAAGATGAAATAAGGGCTATTGTTCAATTAGGCTAAAATAAAGTCTCTCATGTTTCCTTCCTAATGTCTTCTTCTGGGGGCAGAGGAATGGGGCTGGAGGAAGGCAGATGAGTAAGCTTCTGAAATATTGCCCAGGAATGTGACCACAGAAAAATATCCTCTTTTGAGGAGGGGTGCTGGGCACAGGCGGGAGGGGCATGGGCCCAGGCAGCTGCTCCTACAGAAGTTGCTTTGCATTGATTTCTGCTGGAATGTCTGGTTAGGAAGCAGGGGCTTGGGATAGTTAAGGGGCCCATCGGAGAGAGCCAGCTCAAGCCCCTTTTCAGTCTTGGCCGTGGGACTTTAATTAGCATGCCTGGGAAAGGAATGGGCAGGCGGAGGCAGATGACACAGGATTATCAGTGGGCTTTAGGAAGAGCAGTTAAGAGTCAGTTGGATCCAAACCTAAACTGTACGAAGATTGTACATCTGCGCTAATCCTTTAGCCATTCATCATAGCAATTTTGGGGGCTGATTTTTAATGGGGGTGGAATGGGGAAAGGTGTTGGGGTGGAGGGTGGGATGCAGGAATTGGGAAAGAATGGTGGTAGGGGAGGAGAGAAATAATGCTCCTCTTGTCGGCCAAAGCTTGCACCTGGCCTTCTCAGCTGCTGTGTTGGTAAAGAGAATGCTTTCATTTCTTTTCTCCCTCGGATAAACATGTTTATTCTAAAAAAATGGGGGTGGGGGGAAGATTTCATTTTTGCTTCCAGACTGTTAACCTGGTGGAGGGCTAAGATCTTTCCTGGGTGATACCTCCCTCTAACTTTTCCACTTTGCTTGAATCAGATCAAATTTAGCCTAAGATATCTGATACATTTTTTTGTAAAGGCAGTCAGAATAAAGCCCAAGTTCTGACTCATTCACTGGATATTTTAGACCTTTCAGGTACAAAAACCCCTTCCTGCCCTCATTAGTGACCTTGCTTTATGTATCATATCTAGAATCATAAATACTTACATTCCTTTGACTATAACTCCAGTATTTTTTTTAAAAGTATCTAGATAGGAAATGCAAAGTATCCACCTGTTTCATCAAAACATTTTTTAAAAATATATATTTTATTGATATTTTACAGAGAGGAAGGGAGAGGGATAGACATCAATGAGAGGGAAACATTGATCAGCTGCCTCCTGCATACCTCCTATTGGGGATGTGCCCACGACCAAGGTACATGCCCTTGACCAGAATCGAACCTGGTACCTTTCAGTCCACAAACCGACGCTCAGCCAAACCGGTTAGGGCCATCAAAACATTTTTGTTAGCCTTAGAGAATCACGCATGAATGCCAAATGGTATTCTGATCCAGCTCCTGATTAGGTTCTTAAAATAAGAGGATTTTACTTCCTCAAAACTTCCTCTCCTTCAAAGGATAACCAGGTGCCCCAGGGAGGGCAGCCACCTCCTGCCAGCTGGCCCACAGGAGAGTGAAAACTGTAGCAACTGTCACTCCATCGAACACTAAGTTTGGGAGCACCTGTCTGTCCCAAAAGCTCCAGATGCATGTCCCAAAGCGAGCTCTCCCAAGCCCTCAGGAAAGAGGAAATACTTCAGAAATCACTTAGAATACTTTACTCACCACATATCTAAGAGCTCAGGGTGGGAAACCGGGATTGGGTTTATGGAATGGTAACAGAATAATATCTTGTTATCTGGATAGAGTAGTGTTGAGATTACTTTACAAGGAATGTGCCAGGAAGCAATACTAAAGAACAGCTGGGAAGCTCTTCATGAAGTTATTCACTTTTGAGGGGAGAATTGAACTCGGGTACTTACTGGAGTGGGTAGAACTGGACAAGAACCAGGCAAGACCCAGAGGGTGGAGCCAAGTGGCCAACTTCCAAAGCCTCTTGCAAACCACCTTTAAGTAGTTCTTGGGTGAGTGGTTAGAGCAGTGGTCGGCAAACCGCGGCTCATGAGCCACATGCGGCTCTTTGGCCCCTTGAGTGTGGCTCTTCCACAAAATACCACGTGCGGGCACACACGTACAGTGCGATTGAAACTTCATAGCCCATGTGCAGAAGTTGGTTTTCGGCCTGGGCTAGTCTATTTTGAAGAAGTGGCGTTAGAAGAAGTTGGGGGTGTCAGTCAGTGGGGTGACAGGAGACGTGGCAGGCGGGCCACGGGATACACCCACGAGTTGAGTGAGCCAGTCAGTCAGCAGTCTCATTGTGCAGTGGTTAGTGCTAGTCGCGTCCACAAATCGCACGCAGGTGACAAAAGTACCTACTGGAAGCATAAAGTTACCTGTGTTTTTCCAACCAGCTGCAAATCCTACAGGTATTTTTGTCATCAGTTTAAGAATTGTAATTCTTTTGTGTTGGTAGCTTTATTATTATAAAATGAAAAATTTTTTAGGTGCCCTGTTTGACATGGCTACAAAGAAGAAGCAAAGAAAAACGGAAGACGAAAACCGTGAATTTAAAGTTGAATGGACCGAGACTTTCGCGTTTATTCAAAACTTAAATGGCCTTCCGACCTGTCTTATTTGTCAGGAAAAATTGGTGCATAACAAGAAATCAAATTTGGAGAGACACTTTACAACTAAACACGTGTCATTTAGTACTAAATACCCTGTCGGTGATGCAAGGAAGAAAGCAGTTGAGGAACTTCAGAAGAGTCAAGAAAATTAGTTAGAATTCAAAAGTGAGATGGTTGTCACAGGGGTGGGCATTAACATGCTTATTTGAATTGAAAAACGAGGTAAGATTTTTTCTGACAGAAAGTGATTCTGATAGAGATGAATTGACTTGACAATGAAAACTGGGTTTGTCAAGTTCTATGACACATGCTGTCTATAAATTGAACAAACTAAGTGTGTAGCTGCAAGATTTTGACAAAAATATATTCAGAGTCTATAGGCATCATAGAATATGTTGGAAATTAAACAAATGATGAAATGAAAGCAGATTTTTAAAATGATTAACACTATTACAGATGTCTCCCACTTTCCTCCCCTTTGTTCCCCTCCTTCCAGTCTCCCATATCCCCTCCCCCCCCCCAGCCTTCACCACATTGTTGTCTGTGTACACGGGCTATGCATATATGCATATATGTTATTTGATAAAAATTGTTTGATGTCAGTTTAAAATTATGTAAGGCGCACATAGATTATTATTTTTTAATTGTAAGGGAATATGAAAGAACATTTGAAGATAGCTGTTGTGGGGATTCAGTGGGGGCTAGGCCAGTCTGGAGCAATCTGAGGAGATGTGTTGAAGTGAGACGGGTCTGGGTGTTAGAGTATGTTAGAATGGCTCAAAGTGAAAAGGCAGTAAAAGGATATCTGGTCATTTGTTCAATGTTGACAGCATGTGCAAGCACTTCGAGATGGTACCAAATGTGTCCATTGGCAGAATGGTAATTTGATAAGCTCACCTTAGGACAGGAATCAATGGAATGAATGGCAGGGACAATAACATTGGCCACCTCTCAGCTTAAAAAGATCTGATATCTTTCTTGCTGGGGAGAGGGAGAGCAGATTTGACAATAGGGAAGGTTGGAAAAGGCTTTGAAAGTCCCATGGAGATAATCTGGATTTTAAGCCATAGGAACAAAGCAAGATTTAATCAGTGTTCATCTCTCTCCTTTTCTAATTCCCATAAAATTATTTCAATTTGTCTATTATGGGATGTTTCTCATGCCATGGCAATTATTTGTTTACATCTCAGTCTCTTCCATTTTCAGTCAGTAAACTCTGCAATAACATGGATTGTTTCTTACATATCTTTGTAACTCTCACTAGTGCCTAGCACATCTTCTCTCAAGTGACAGAATTTTAATAAATTAAAAAAAATAAACAAAAGAAATTTAAAAGTAAGGCAAAGAGGGATGAAATAGGAAAAGAGGACTCACATTGCCATAGTCCTAAGTACCAGGGACTGTGCTGTGCTAGTCCTCACAAGTCCCTTCCCCCTGCTGGAAATAAACGCTTTCTTCTCTGATCAGCTATTGGGCTTTGTCTATAGCTTTGCACTTTCAACTTGGCATATACTAGTAACTACTTATTTGTCACTAATTTTCACTATGTTGTTGGGTATATGAAGTCTGATATATGTAACTTACACCCAGATGGCTATGCAGTAGTTAAAAAGCTACACTTCAAGGAAACAACTAGGTTTAAAAAATGATTTTTCTTGTAATCATTGGGTCACTTCAGCTGACAAAGAACATCCTGAAAGTGCAAACCTAGAAAAATAATTTAAGTTTCCTTCTTTTATTTAGTACATAAATTGGGTTAGAAATGGCCAGAGAACACTGAACAGAAGCATCCTTGTGGAATGGAACTTACTGCATAAAAAATCTAATCTCTTCAGCCTAAATACAATTTTAAGGGAAGGAGGAAGAGTCTCTTTAGGACATTGACCAGACATTAGGTAAGAGCAAAGATTTTTTTTTTAAGCTGGTGAGGTCAGCAAGAATCTTAATTTATTTCTCATGCTTTGCTTAGACAAGATAATGCACTTAGTACTGCCTGGTTGGTCTCAAATGCTTGGCTGACTCTCAAAGAGCATTTGATTTGGGGAAAGGCTAGAACAGGGCGTTCCCAGCCAGCCTTATCAGGACCAGACAGTACTTAGAACTGCAGCCCTGATTGTATGTGGGCCCTTTTGTGAAATCTTTAAAAGGCTGGATCTGCTTACAGGGCCATTAACTATGGGGTCCCAAAAGTCACCTTACAGAAATGGTTGAGCAACCTTCTCCTAAGTGCACACAAATCACTAGGCAGGAGCCTTTTACTCTTAACCACTTCCAACCCAATGCACACTTAATAGAGGCAGGGAGAGTTACTAAAAAGTTCTGTTAATCCTGTTAACATATTAACTGACTCTGAAATGGGTCGGCCAGAGAGGGCAGTTTGGAAGAAGTGGGACTTGCATCCATGCATTCACTCATGAACTCAGCCTTTCTCAGCCAGAGTTCTCCATCTGAACCACAGCACACAGAAGGTTGATTTGATTGACCGTTTTTCTCCTCCCAAGAATGGGACATAGGCAGTGACATTCTTGATGCATGGGAGGGAAGGTAATTCATTCAGTGGCTAATAGGCATTAGGACCTAATTCTCTCATGAAACTAAAGTTTGTTTATTCAATGTATGTACTAAATGCCTACTATGTGCCAGACACTGTTATAGGTGCTGGCCATACAGCAGTGAACAAAACAGATCCTTGCCCTCATGGAACGTACACTCTAGTGGAGAATTCAGATTTGGGATGGAGCTATATGTATGCATATACATATAAATAGGGTGGGGGAAAGTAGGTTTAAAGTTGTTCACATGGCAAATAATACAGTGATTAATAAATAATAATATAAGAATAAATCCCTTGAAAAATGCAGGGATTAAGCCCTTGGATAATCTATATAAGACTTAAGTCAGTCCTCTGCATATTCAGATTCCCAACCTCCAGGTGCCCATTAAACATATGTTTGAACTGCGCTGTGCAGGTCAATAGGAAAAATCGCTGTGTAAGTGAACTTGTGCAGTGCCCGCACAGTTCAAACCCATGTTGTTCAAGGGTCAGCTGAATAAACAGTAAGTATGCTATGTACCTGGATCCTTTTTGCCATTTATTTTTTTAGTTACAGTTGACATATATATTATGTTAGTTTCAGGAGTACTATTCCTGGATCATAAAGAAAGAGATGGAATCTGGATAGTGGAAGGGAAGGGGAGGCTGTTTAACATGGTCTGGGAAGGTCAGGCTATATGGAAATGGATCCAGGATCTGACTGTTTCTGTTCATCTCCCTCAACAAGAAGGGCTTAAAGGGCAGACTCTCCCTATCTCTGACCTCTGAACATCATAATCCCTAAGTGCATGGCTCTTTGTCCACAGGGTTATGATCAGGCTGCCCTTTTAGAAAGCAGATGGTTCTGGAGTCAGGAATTTGTTGACAGCTGAACATCTCAAGCCACTGGAAGAGTGTGTCTTAGGGCTTCTCCTCCCCACAAATACTTCTCCTCAGAACTTGCAAAGTTCTCCAAAGGTTACCTTTACTGACTTCTTTGGCCTAAGGCAGAATTTCCCAAACTTTCTCAGTTCATGGCACATTTATTTTTTTTCATGGTTCTTATAGGATGAAAGAAATATCTAACAGCTCTGTTTATTAAGTAGTCAAGTTCAAATACTTAATTTGTAGTACTTTGTGCAGAGACTCACATATGTCTCTGTGATTTCCTCTAAAATTTACAATATCCCATAGTACCCTGTGAATTCACTATGGAAAACTTGACATGTGTTTGTCATTGTAGACTTAAGGCATAGAAAGTCTCTATTAAGTTATAAATGGTCCTTTCTCTGAAAGCCAGATGCAGCTATCTGGTTTGTTGTAGAGTTTCTCTAAGCCTAAAGAGATGGGATACAAGGTGGGTAAGACTGGATGGAGAGAAAAGGAGGTAAAGGGCGGGTTAGGAAGTGCGATGGGAGTCAGGTAGACTTGTGTGGACAAAAGGCTGCGTTCCAGGAAGAAAAAGAGAAGGCGCCGAGAGCTCTGCATGGGGAGACCACAGAGCCACAAGAAGTGAAGGCGAGGAGTCAGCAATGGAGTAGATACAAATTACTTACCCCCCTGAGCGTCTGCATTCTTTTAAGACACTAAGTTTTGGCATCATTTGTTATGTAGCAGTAGCCACTCAGTCATCCTGCCTCGATCTCTCAGGTCAATTCTGACAATAGGTAGAAAGAGATTAAGTAGCTTTAGTTCACCACTGTGCAATGGCTGATGGTCTGGCCTTGTAGAGTCAAAGCTCCTTAAAGAAGGGCTCTGTGTTCATCACTGTAGTAGTTATTGCCACATCCCTCATCAGAGTGTTTGGCACATTTCATTCCACAAATATTTCCTAAGTACTTACTATATGCTAGGATTGTGCCCAAACTCAGTGATGTTGAAGGAATACTCCTTGCTCTCAAAGAATGCAATCTAGTGGAAAATGACAAACAATAAACAAATAAACTGTGGTAAGGTCAATGAAGGAAAAGAACCAGGTGTGTTTAGAATTTACAGAGGGATATAATTTAAATTGAAGGAGAGTCAGGGTAGGGGTCTCTGAGAAAGTGACATTGAAGTTGAGACTGGAAGGATGAGAAAGCATGCGTCTTCCATTGGAAGAATACAGCAAGAGCAATGCAGGCATAAAAGATAGCACTGTGAAGGCCTTGAAGCCCCAAAGACCTTGATATGTACAATGTACTCAGTAATGTGTATCTGCCTGGGCTTGCTCAGAGCTGTAGATGTGGTCCAGGTCTGATGCACCATCTATCTTCCTGTTTGAACTAGTGCTACCAGAGCAGGTTCTTCCCATGATGCTGGCACAAGCCCAAGAAGGCAAGCCCAACTGTGTGAACATATTCAGGCCTCTGTTTGTGTGCCTGCTAGCATCCCCTAGACCAGTGATGACGAACCTTTTGAGCTTGGCGTGTCAGCATTTTGAAAAACCCTAACTTAACTCTGGTGCTGTGTCACATATAGAAACGTTTTGATATTTGCAGCCATAGTAAAACAAAGACTTATATTTTTGATATTTACTTATATATTTTAATGCCATTTAACAAAGAAAAATCAACCAAAAAAATGAGTTCGCGTGTCACCTCTGAAACGCGTGTCATAGGTTCGCCATCACTGCCCTAGACAAAGCAGGTCACATGGCCAACCTCAACATTAGTAGGGTGGGGCAGTCCATGCAGGTGAGGGAAAGGGGTATGCCCACTTTTTGGGACAATCCTCTACATCTGTCAAATGCTCTGTATCCTCAACTGTTGTGACCATTGCCTGGGTTCCCCGTTTTCATCTGTGCTAACACTTTTGTAGATACCAACTTTCTTCCTGACACTTCCAGCTGGGTCATGCCCCTCACCTGGGCCCTTCAACCACCCATGGTGGCCCATGGCAATGCCTTGTTTTACCCTCCATTCTCATCTGTCTGCCCCACTCTGTAGCACTTAACTGCTTGGCCGGTTATGACGAGAAAATCTGATGAAAATGTGGGGTGCTGCTAAAGATCATTTCATGCAGATAAAATAAATTGCCTAGGCTAATTAAAACGCTAAAGAAGAATTGAATTGGAACAGGATAATACAACTCACTTATCTTATAGAGATGTCATGAAAATTAGCTAGTCAGTATTCATGGGTTGAACACAAAAGAAAAATTGTTATTGATTTATATATAATGTCTCTGTTGTGTCTTCCAAAGTCTCTTCAGTTAATATATAACAGGGGGAGGCAACACCAAATATTAAGTTTAGGAGCCATCCATCATGCCTCCTACTTTACTTTCTTTCTCTCTTTCTCTCTTTCTTTCTTTCTTTCTTTCTTTCTTTCTTTCTTTCTTTCTTTCTTTCTTTCTTTCTTTCTTTCCTTGTTTCCTTTCTTCCTTCCTTCCTCCCTCCCTCCCTTCCTTCCTTCCTTCCTTCCTTCCTTCCTTCCTTCCTTCCTTCCTTCCTTCCTCCCTCCCTCCCTCCCCTCCCCCTTCCTTCCTTCCTTCCTTCCTTCCTTCCTTCCTTCCTTCCTTCCTTCCTTCCTTCCTTCCTTCCTTCCTCCCTCCCTCCCTCCCTCCCTCCCTCCCTCCCTCCCTCCCTCCCTCCCTCCTTCTTTCTTTCTTTCTTTCTTTCTTTCTTTCTTTCTTTCTTTCTTTCTTTCTTTCTTTCTTTCTTTCTTTCTTTCTTTCTTTCTTTCCAATCAAAGAATAACATCAGTAGCAAAGATAGCAATGCTTCTCTCGGCAGCAAGATGGGCAAGCAGAGAGAGCTGGCTTTGGACCAAGACAATTTTTGGGGGGGACGGGGGGCATTACAAATGTATTGTTGACTACTGCGAAAAGCACCCTGAGGCTGCCCAGGAAATAGAAGTGGAGCTAGAACTTAGTAAAGAGATGATGAGTCTTCTTCCAACAAAAGTGGAAAGATTCAGAACCAAAGATGACCCTGACTTAAAATCCTCATTTTTAATGAAAGAAAATGTGTAATATTGAATATATTTTCCCCCTTAGTCAAAGGGGTCCAATTCCATTGTGACACTTTTATTTTTTAAAATATGTTTTTATTGCTTTTAGAGAGGAAGGAAGGAAAAGGGAGGGAGGGTGGGAGGGAGAGATAGAGATAGAGATAGAGATAGAGATAGAGATAGAGATAGAGATAGAGAGAAACATCAACCAGAACCCGCAACCTGGGCATGTGCCCGGACTGGGAATCCAACCGGCGACCTTTGCGACCTTTCAGTGCACAGGAGGACTGAGCTACACGGACCAGAGCCCATCGTGATACTTACTTTTATAGCCAAATGAGTGCAGTTTGAACTTGAGGTACAGACAGACCAGCTGAGTTTTTGCTAGGACCTTTATCAACATAAAGAGAATTAATAATTTACACATAATTATATAAATTGCCTTTTTAAAGTGACATGTGATTGGTATTTTAGATTGCTTGTTTCCTATTTAAATATAAACCTTTCCTGCCTCATTTTCTAAAGGAAGGTTCTTGGTTGTTTAGTACTTGATGGATCCTTTAAGAGGAAAAATGCTGGGTAATGTACCTGGTAGACAGGCCTGTTATTATATTAAAATTGAAAAAGTAACTTCCCATAGTTATTCTTTTCTAATTTTTACTTTCCTAAATTCACAAAGAAATCTTTCCTTCTTAAAAATATTAAAAAGTAAGTTAAATTGTTGTAAAGTATTGTAAAGTAGTTTGCCTCATTTATAGGGGGAAAAGGCCTCATTGGAAATATAACAAATCAATTTGTTTCACTAATAAAAGGTTCTATTTACTTTTTTGGGGGTAAGAATTAATGTGAATGACCCATGTCCTGTGTGGTTCAGGGTTCAGGCTCCGGAAGAGGGGCCACACGCAAATGACAGGGACAAGAAATAATAATTTGGAAATTGGGGGGCCAGGCGGGAGCCCATCCCAAGAGGGAGGACTCCACTTGTGCTCAGGCCTTGCCATCCTTTTATTCAGTTTGGGCTACACCTATAGGCCTTAGGCAGGCAAGTTCCAGTAACCGACAGACTATCTTATCAGTAAGGATTTACATGACTATCTGGTGGGGAAGTTGCTTCAGCTACCATTGTCTCCACTAAACAGTGGGTGCATAGCCCTGACCTTTGCCAGGGCTTCAAGGGTACCTCTCCGCTAGAGAAGACAATAGGTGGCTTCCCACAAATTAATTAAAATATTTTTTAATCCTCACTTGAGGATGTGTATTTTTTTTGTTTGTTTTATAAAATTGATTTTAGAGAGAGGGGAAGGGGGAGAGATAGAGAAACATCCCACAGGTGCCCTGGCCAGGGACTGAACCTGCAACTTAGATATGTGCCCTCACCGTGAATCAAATCTGCAAACTTTTGGTGTATGGGACAATGCTCCAACCCACCTAGCAAAGCAGCCAGGGCAAGAATTGATTTTTGATACTTCAAAGGTATTGCCTTATTTGAAGCCAGAGAAGAATATTTGTTCAGTAATATTGCACAGATAAAAAACATTAAAATTTCAGTCATTGAATAAATACTTATTGAGATACTACTATGTGCCAGAATAATCTTAATTGGTTACAGTTTCTCATCAGAATATATATATATATACCCTTAAGCACTGTTGGAAAAGCATATGTGCTTCACAATAACATTGTTAATATATGTTAGTGAGTTTAAGAAAAGCAGAATTGAAATGGAGTCACTTTCTAGTACAAAAATCAAGATCGGTTGTAAAATTATTTTTTTTAATTTTTTTTCTGGATAATTGAAGTTTTATTCTTGGAAATTGGTAGTTGTTGGGGTCCTACCCCAGCAGGTCCAGGGGTTCCCAAAGGTGTGGATGGAGTCGGCGAAGAAGGAATGACACAGAGACAGTGTTCAGTTGATCAGCAGCCTAGCCAGGTTCTCGAGTCAGGTTCTCCAGCCATGTTCTCACCAGGTTCTCCAGCCAGGTTCTCCAGTTGTAAAATTTGATACAGAGAATAGCTCTGTATGTTGGTTTGCCTATTAATTTGCTTTGGAAAGTTTAGGACTAGGTCACCTTTAAGATTCTGTAATATTTATATATATATATATATATATATATATATATATATATATATATATATATATACACACACTAGTGGCCCAGTGCATGAAATTCGTGCACATTAAAAGGGAATTAATTAGAGGGAATATTTTAATATTGCTATTTGTCCTTTCTCTATAATAGAAGTGTCAGAGATGAAAGAAAATTAGTAAAATGTATATGAAAATCTTCCTCCTGTGAACATCTGGGGCATGCCACGGGACCCAGAGTCAAGTCCCTGCCCACCAGCGTGCACCTCCAAATCATGCAAGACCCAGACCCGGCCGGCCCCATCCCTGTCAAGCCCCACTGGGCAGGGGGCGCAGCCTCAGGTCCCCTGTCAAGCCCCACTGGGTTGGGGGGGGGGGGGCGCAACCTCAGGTTCCCAGTCAAGCCCTGCTGGGTGGAGGGTGCAATCTCAGGTTCCCCAATGCACTCTCAGGTTCCCTGGCCCAGTGCCAGAGTGGGGGCATGGCCTGAGGTCCCGCTTCAAGCCCCACCGGGCTGGGGGCATGGCCTGAGGTTCCCTGTCAAGCCCCACTGGGTAGGGGGTGCAGCCTCAGGTCCCTGCTGATCACTCATTACAGCTCATTACGGGAACCCCGCCCCCACTGTGGGCACAGCCATCTTGTGTTATGGGAACCCTGCCTCCGCAGAGGGTGCAGCCATCTTGTGACAGTGTGACAGAGTGAGGGTCAATTTGCATATTAATTCTTTATTATATAGGATGACAAACATCTTGCTTTTCCTTTGAGATCAATCTGCCAGGGGAAAAGATCTTTGAGTGTAACAGCAATATGAAATTCCTCCAATATTTCATATTTATTATATCTACTGTGGATCAGGCACTGTTCTTACTTTTCTAAGTAAAGAAGATACAGTGATTAATGAGATAAACAAGGTCCTGTTCTCATGGAGGAAGTGAACAAGTAAGAGAGATGATTTCAGGTGATGAGTGTTATTCAGAAAGGAACCAGAGTGATATAGAAACTTTTAATAAAAAGGTGTGTTTTTTTTTAGCTATAGTGATCTGGGAAGTCCTCTGAAAAGGTGGGCATTGACACTGAGCTGAGAACTGGATGGTAGAAAAGGCAGCAAAGTAAAGATTCTTTGGTTGAGTATTCCAGGGAATGCTAGGCCTTCAGGCTCAAACAAGCTTTGGAAGGCGTTGGGCATTTTATTATTTTTTTATTGTTTATTTTTTATAGCCATTTTCAGGGTCCTTAATGATTTGGATGTCTTTAAGGCTCATAACATGGCTTTACTATTGCCAGCTTTCTCTAAATTTTTGCAAAAACACATTCAGGTAAGCAGATTCATTGGCTGGCTTTGGACCTAGACATTTTAAAGAATTGCACAGCAGATCATAAAGCTGACTTTAAAGTGAAAGACAAAAAAGGTATTTTTAATCTCTGGGTTTTTTTGTTGCTGTTTGTTTGTTTTTTAAACAGGTGGTTCTCAAACATGTGCATCAGCATCAGTTAGAGGGCTTTTTGAAACACAAGACGCTGGATCCCACCCTCAGAGACTTCCAGGCTGCAGTTGAGAGCACTTGCTTCAAGTCAAGGCTGATTTTTCTGCACTTTCAGCTGTCATGGCAATGGGGCTGAAAGATCTCTACTTGGCTTAATGAACTCTGTAGATTTTTTTAGTTGGCTAAGCAGTAGTTTATAGCCCCTTTATGTTAAGAACCTTTTTTCAGGTCTGCAAAGTGTCCAGTACTGCAATTTGTCTTCCACCGCAGTCCTCATCGGGACATGTTCCTGAAAGAACTGTGTGTGCGTACACTGGAAGAGCTCTTGTGCTTGGGGTTGTGCTTTGAGAGACAGGAAGACATGACCTGTTACCATGCCATAGTGCTCTGACTTCTGTATCTGTCTGAAGAAGCAGGCACTGGGGACTGTAGATGGCATTGAAGAAGGGGGTGGGCTAGGGGTTAGCAAGAAGCACAGGTGCCTGGGTAAGATCCCTGTCACCATGAGGTTATTGAGGCAGTGGGTCCCCATGAGTTGTGTAGGAGACAAAAGGAGCTTTATCATACAACTGCTGTAAGACTTTGAGTCATTATGAGCAACTTGCGTATAATGGAACTACTGTATATTAAACAGCATTCCATACCCGCTTCTGTAGAATGCTGCCTCAGGGGCCAGTGGTGACCTTCCCATCTTAACCAATGTACAGCCTGCTAAACCTTGGTTCACTGGCAGTGGCCACGGAAAGTTTGCAAGGCAACTGGGATAGGAGTGTGAGATGGTGAGGAGGCCAAAACTGTGCTGGAATGAGACAGGAGGGTGGCCCTTGAGTCCCATCAGGAGGTAGGAAGGAGGAGCATTGGTTTGTGGACATAAGTATCCTAGAGATTGGTAGTAATCTCTAGGGAAGGGGAATCTCCACTTCCTTATGCTCTGACAGGTGAGGTCTCAGCATCATTGTATTTCAGGGTGTTAGAGTGAGAAATTTTTTGCTCATCTGTACTCCCAGGTTGATGAAAACTGCAATACAGCAGTTGCGTAACATTGAACCCTGAATCAGGGCAGGAGCTCTGGTCTGGTAAGTTAGCTCTGCTTTGGTGCTGGACATTGTCTTCAGTGTCTGCCCTAGTGAGTGGCCTTCTGCTGTTTGAAGGTTGATCATGCTTTGCTTCCTTCTTTACTTTGGCTGCTGGAGTCTGAGTCAGATTTGTCAGTCATGCATGACAATTGAGCAAGATATATTGTGCATTTTTGAGTATTTTTTTTCATTTTTCATTTGCACATTTACTTTCCCATTATATGGTATATATTTTCTTAACCATCTATTTTGTGTGTGTGTGTGTGTGTTGAAACACAGCACACACACACACACACACACACACACACACACACACACTCTGAGTGGGCAGATTATTATGACCATCCCATCAGTACTTCGTTGTGCCACATTTTGCCTTCAATACTGCGGCGATTCTTCTTGGCATTGGCTCCATGAGATGTTGAAAGGTGATGTGAGGAATCTGACACCATGCCTGATGAATAGCACTGTCCAGTTCTGTGAGATTTGATGGTTGTGGAACCAGCTGCCTGATGGCTCTTTTAACTTCGTCCCACAAATGCTTAATTAGATCGAGATCTGGTGATTGTGGGGGCCACCTAAGCAAGGTAAAGTCTCCCTCATGTTCTTGAAACCACTCCTGCACAATACGAGCACCATGGCATAGTGCATTATCTTGTTGGAAGAAGCCATATCCATTGGGATACACCATCAATATGATAGGATGAACTTCATCAGCAATGATACTTAGGTATGTTGTACTATTCAGATGTTTATAATGATCTGGCCCTCTAGCAACTTCAGCAGGAAATTATAGCTACTTTGCCTATAAACGTCAGGTGGTCATAATAATCTGGCCACTCAGTATATATATTTGTGTGTGTGTTGAAACAGTGGTTTTAAATATAAGTGATTGTCTAAAGTCTTACATATGTCTCCTTTTCCCCCAATTGACCCCCCCCCCCAAGCCATTCCCATCCTGGGCAAGCCCCCACCACCCCAGTGTGTGTGTCCATTGGTTATGCTAATATGCATGCATACAAGTCCTTTGGTTGCTCTCTAACTCCTGCCTCCCCCACCATTTGTCTGATGGATCTATTCTTGTTCATCAAACTATGTTGATCATTATATCCCACTTATGGGTGAGATCATGTGATATTTATCTTTCTCCAACTGGCTTATTTCGCTTAGCATAATGTTCTCCAGTTCCATCTATGTTGTTGCAAATGTTAAAAGTTCCTTCTTTTTTATAGCAGTGTAGTAGTCCATTGTGTAGATGTACCACAGATTTTTAATCCATTCATCTGCTGATGGGCACTTAGGCTGTTTCTAAATCTTAGCTATTGTAAATTGTGCTGCTGTGAACATAGGGGTGCATATATCCTTCCTGATGGGTGTTTCTGGTTTCTTGGGATATATTCCTAGAAGTGGGATTACTGGGGCAAATGGGAGTTCCATTTTTAACTTTTTGAGGAAACTCCATACTGTCTTCCACAGTGGCTGTAGAAGATTGTGTTCCTACCATTTCAGCAAAATTGCATACAAAAGGCAAGCAGGTATCAAGGTAGGTGGATGTTGGGGACTACCTACTACAACTCAAGTTTTGTTAGAACATGGGGGTAGGTAGAAACGGGCCCTAAAACGTAGTCATCACACTTCCAGAAAAGTTGCTTGTATGATAGCCATCTTCTTTTACCTCATAATCAGTCACTTAATTTTGTTTTAGTCTCATAGACCTGAAGCCTTCCTTGTTTTCACCCCTTTGAAGTTCTCTTACTAACTCACTTTTTATTGGCTGAGTAGTTCAAGTTATAATCAACAAACCAGTGCTAATATAAAGTTACAGGCATTCATCCCAATGTGAAAATGGGTTGGTACTTGGGGCTTTTGTCTGCTATGGGTTGCTACTTGGGGCTTTTGTCTGCTATGATTACTTAGCTGTTAACCTTTTGGAAGTTTTGCTGAGCAAATTTTAGAGTTCAGATACTTCTCTAAATAAACTTCTTTCATAATGGACTAATCCGTTCTGTTCTCCTGTTCTGGAGATGCCACTGGGACTTGGCTAATTAGCATCACCTTGATCGAGCTGAGCCGTGTGTCAGGTTCTCACAGGTGGAGGACAAGCCCTCCAAAGCACAAAGAGCAGCTGTGGGCTAAGGTGGGGCAGTCTCAATTAAAAGGCATGGCTGCCATGCGAGCTCACCATTTTAGAATGATTATCACTTTGATACACCACTATAAAAGCAAAGGAGTTGAAATTTTCCATTAGACACCTTGTTGGGGAGTTTTATCTGGTCAGGTTACTTGAATACTGGAGTGTGGAAAAATCTTTAAGAACTAGATTTTGTAGGTACAGGATGTACGAGGCAATGTCCACTTACTGTGACAGCTTTTAGGGCAGATTTTATTTGGCAATGGCAGTGGTGTTTACCCCACAGAGGCTGGTAGTAGCAATGGATCTAACACACTCAGCTGGAAACCCTAATAAGTTATTATCTACTAAGTGCTAGGCACTTTGTCTATAATATGGAAACTCCTTTCAACCTTACAGAGGCTTATATTTCTAGAGATAAGCAAACAAGCTCAAAGAGGTTGACTGACACAAAGCCAGGAAACCAAGTGGGAGAGCCAGTGTCTGTCTGCCCTTCGAAGTTTCTCCTTTCTCTATTATGGCCATGCTCACCCAAACCAATAGTAAGCCTGCATCAAATTTGCAAGATTCCAGTCTACTTAAGATTGTGTTCCTACCATTTCAGCAAAAGTCAAAAAGGGTATAGTGGTTCTAGAAGATCGAATAAAAGTAAGAGGCAAGCTAATACTACAAACATTCCCAAAGAATGACAAAATACATAATAGAAGGTAGACCAGTAAACTATGTAATGTTAGAATAATTTAAGATTGATCTTGGTTTCAATTTTGCAGGGTCCTTATTTTTTTTAATTTCACTGGAGGATATTTTTTCCATTGCTTTTCAGAGTAGGGTGGGGGTTGGGGGGAGAAACATTGATGTGAGAGAGACACATCGACTGGTTGCCTCCTACAGGCGCCCTGACTGGGACCAGGTCAAACCTGCAACTGAAGTTATGTGCCCATGACTGGGAATCAAACCTGCCAGCCTATGGTGTGTGGGCTGAAGCTCTAACCACTGAACACACAGGCTAGGGCTGCAGAGTCCTTTTATCGTCCTCTTACCCTTTATTTTTAAACAGAAGGCTATAAGAACATTCAGTTGGAAGCCCTCCAAAAAGAAACAATTTCATACACTGCTAATAAAAATGTATAAATTGATTAAGTTTTCTAGGGGTCAAAGTGGCAGTAACAAAAGCTTTTAAAAATTGGCATCTTCTTTCCACTAGCAATTCCATTTCCACGTACTCATCTTAAGGAATATTAAGAACACATAAAAGATTAGTAACACGATGTTCTTTAAAGCAGTTTATTAGTGAAAAATTAGAAACAACCTAGAAATCGACAGTCGTTTAGTAAAATGTGGCACATATGATGGAATACCATGCAGCTATTAAAAAAGATGCAGCAATACATTTGACACAGCAGGATGGTCATGGTGTTGTCAAGTGAAAAAGTTACAAAACAGTATGTACAAGTTGATCCCACTTAAAAATATCTACAAAAGCATGGAAGAGTCTGGAAGGCTATATACCTAAGTAACAGTTCTCCCTGGATGGTGGTATTATAGGTTATTTTTATCTTTTAAGCTATATTTTCACATTTTTTTCCTTTTTATCAACACATCTGACTTTTATTAAGCATTAACAATTCTTAAACAAACCTCCTTTGAAGTGGGAATGAGAGCAGAGCTTAGCAACCTGAGTCAGAGATGCATGTTAGTCTGATACCACTATAATGGTTTGTTGGGGTGCTTTGATGTCAAACTGCCACTGCACTGAGTGGAAATGGGGGTTGTTGGGCTTACCTTTCTCAGACTATCCCACTAACTCCCACAGCAACCAAGTACTGGCATTCTATACTCTACGTTCACGTCCACTTTATAATATAGCCCAACAAGATTCCTCTACACTGAAGACAGCACTGTTGTTGGTACAGGTACAGAAGGCAGGAATTTCTCAAGTGATGTCAGATAATAGGCCTGAAGGTGACAGGGAAGTTTTCCTTGTTCTACTGAAGTGGTTCTCTACCTTAACAGAACAATTACAACGTGGTTTGTAAAAACAGATTGCTAGGTCCTACCTCCGAGTTTGATTCAGTAGGTCTTGGATATGGCTTAGAAATAGTTTTTTTTTGAGTACACACTATGTGCTAGCCTTAAGCTAACAACTGTGATCAAAAGAATTATGGTCTGCATCTCAGAAAGCCTGCATTCTTAAGTGATCAATATATAATAAACAAATTATAAAAGTAACTATAATTTTGATTAATGCTAGAAGACAATTTTTGTCTTAAAATGTTACATGAAGAACTAAGACCAGTTCTACAGCCCCTTGAAGAAAAAAAATCAGTACAACTTAATGTAGGAAGTACTTGGAAATATGAATTAGCATTTTTGACAGTTCCTAGGTATGCTGCTATTGTCCATTTTGGGGTCTCACACTGAGAACCACTGCCCTACTGAGTAGGCTTCCTAATTAGGACAATGGGGGGAAAAGGGCTGGTGTGCTCTTAAATACCCTTCCTCCCCTTTTGAGTCTCAAGAAATGGAGAAGGGGTTGAGACAACGCTGGCTGTAGGTCGAAGTGCAAAGCCATCTATTTATTATGGCTCCTCACCCAGGCTTGAAGTGCTACACACTATGACACCATATTTCAAAAGTTCAGGCATTTGGGAAGTACAGTAGAGATTTTTGAGGAATCCTGTCAACAGAGCTGAGCCTAAATAAACAATGCTGTAGCTTCTTGTCCAGCATTCCATCACCCTCCCCCCAATTTATCTCAGAAAATGTCCTCCCAACACCAGCTCCTACATTCACATTCTGTTCGCTTGTACTGGTGGAAGGTAACAGCATCCTAGGAGGATGGACTCTAACCCACTGGATTCAGGTTTATTTCTCACGTTACCCAGAGTGAGGCACATTCCTATTTCCCTAATCTTCTATAATATGAATTCTTCTAATTAGCACCATAAAAAAACAGATTTAACACCATGGACTTTTAGGTTAGATTACTTTGAGGACAAATGTAGAGACAACCCAACCACTTATTTTTATTTGTAAAAGAGCCTACAGTTATCTCCAAGTTTATTTTTTATTCATGAGTATCCTTCACATGTTACTATACCTAAGCTCTGGGGCACAAGGTTTATTTAAATAATTCTGAATTGCACCGTGAATTAATAGGCTTCCCAAGCTTTTCTTCTATGCCTAAAGAACCTTTATGGGCCTTTACCTGAGTAAAAATTAAATCTATGACTTTACAAAACAAGCCAAAACCAAAATAAAACTAACCCCCATCCCCAACAAGCACACAAAAAACCATTAAAATAAAAAGCAATAAACAGAAGAATACGCCCACATGTTGTGGTAGATTTGTAGTAAACAAAGGCACAAGAAGCCTTAGAACCATAATATTATTGAAGGCTAATGTACATCACTGGGTTACTATAGTCAATACTCATTTAGTGGAAGGCAGAAGGGTCTAATGAAATTTTACACTGACTGTGGTGAGGTTAAACCAGGGGTGGGCAAACTTTTTGACTCGAGGGCCACAATGGGTTCTTAAACTGGACCGGAGGGCCGGAACAAAAGCATGGATGGAGTGTTTGTGTGAACTAATATAAATTCAAAGTAAACATCATTACATAAAAGGGTATGGTCTTTTTTTATTTTTTTTAGTTTTATTCATTTCAAAAGGGCCGGATCCGGCCCACGGGCTGTAGTTTGCCCATGGCTGGGTTAAACCTAGATCTGAGTCTGATTTAAAGAGGGTGGAGGATAGGACAAGAGTAGAACAGATCATATCATATCATATATATAAAAGAGGTATCTCTGGTTCAGTCATAAACGAAGCCTACAGTCTTGGTAGATCAGGAAGCTACAAGGGCTAAAAAGTGAAAACTGGTAGAGAATTTCCTATGTGTCAAAACTTTCCCTAAAAATTGCCTAACATACAAGATAATAATAACCTTAAGGTGGCATAATTATCCCCATTTTACTAATAAGGAAACAGCAGTTCATGCGTTATCTCTGTTGAAGTTCAGAGAGCACAGTATGCAAGGAAGACTGGATTTGAATCCAGGGACCATTCCATTCCAGTGGTCATACTCTCCCCTTCATTACTCTACTTCCTATAAACCAGATTTATAGTTGCTGTTTTAAAAGTTGACCTGAATTTTTTTTTTAAATGATCTTTAAAGCCTAAATCTTGACTTTATAAAACATAATAGGTAGTACTCTAGGCTGTCTGTAGAACTTCCTTTCTGGGGGGGCGGGGGGGGGGGGCGGGGGCGGGGAAAGCTTGCTCGCTTGGTTCTATAGTTAACCAGCTTGAGCAGCTTTTGGCTTGAGTATGGCAATTCACAGTGTGAATCAGTGTGTCTTGTACAACTATAAAATCTCAGAGTAATTTGTCTCATAGCACCGAAATAAAAGGGTAACAACTACTGTTAAAAGTTTAGACTGAGTTAAATTATCAACATGTTTACCAAGTTATCAGGAACTCTTAAACACCATTTTGAAACATCCTTTTGTGTTAAGTATTTATCATTTTTTAAAGTACCAAAAAAATATCATTTTGATACACCAACATTCCCTGAAATGAGCTACATCTCTGCAATTCTTGTGTAAGTTAGCCTGAATTACTTTCCGTTGTCAGAATGTATTATACTCTTTTGGCTCCTGGCCTGGCACATCTTTTCCTCTATGAAGCACTTCCTCTTCAAACTACCTCCCACTCACCAAATCTCAATCAGGTGACGCCCAAAGCACCGAAACACAGCACCTTATCCTATCATGACAGTGACACTTATTCTGCATCTTGTTATCAACACAGTACCTGGACCTCAACAAATGCTTAATAAATGATAGAATAAGAATGACAGAAGTTCTAACATGGACACAATCTGTTGATTCACAGCAATGGTCCAAATAACAATTTTCTGACTCAAAGTGTGTCACTAATAATTTCAGTGTGTGTTTCATAACTACAGATCCTGATCAAGATAAACTAAGTTTATCAATATTTTATAAGTTAATAAGTTTTCAAAATTTTATTAGTAAGCTCAGAGTAACCAAAAGTGGATTGTTTGTATACACTTTATGATGAATGTAGTTTCACTGGTTTGTATTTTTATAAAGATTTGTTGTTCAGTAAAAACAAATTCTCTGTATTGTACTGCAGTATGTTCTTAATGAGTCCAATTCTGATCATGCTTAAACTGTGCCAATTGAACAATCTTAAAACATTGCTTAGTGAATTGAACTTGCCTCAGATGTTTTAGAACCTTTACTGCAAAAATACCAGAGAAATATGGTAGTGCTTTTCAAAGACTAGTTGTTCTTAAATTTAAATCATTCAGTAGTGTTTAATAAAATAAACAACCCCCCCCCTCAAAATAACCCACTGAAATATGGTATTGAAAACATTCAACTTCTGTTGGAAAACAAAGTAAACATGGTATAATTGCATTTCTGTTCAAGGAAACATTCAGAAACACATTCTTCACAAAAGAGGTTTATATCCTAGGTCTCTTCTGAAACCAAAAGTTAAAAACAAATTTTAATTTTATTCTTTGGCTATACCTAATAAATGAGTCACTGATATCAATTCACAATAAATTTATTTTACAGAAAAGAAAAAGCTTGCCATTAATGAAAAATTCAGTAGAAAACAGTTCTTCTGTTTTAAGTTGGGGCTCAAAAGTAGAAGCTGCTTATTAGTGAAACCTCAGTAGAAAGAGAATTTTGTAAGAAAACATTCTTGGTATGAAAGTTCTAACATAAATTCTGTAATGAAATAGTCACCAAGCAATTTTATTGGCAGAAAGCCCGTTTCTGATGGCTGGTATTTTCTTTTCAGTCTCTTTAAGACATTAACATGGAAGATACTAAACCTGCTTTATTTAGAGTTAGTTGTATATAAATAGGGTGTCATGATGGATAATCTTTCCATAGTCCACCTATTTAATTGAGCAGTTCTAAGTAGGTAATTGGCACCCTACCCTTCTGATTTCCCCTTTCCCCCATTAGCCAGTCTGAATCCATTCCAACGACACTGAACACAGTGATCACCTACAAAATAAAAATATTTCCAGTTAGTATGTTAAAAAATAAACACATAGGAAACTAATCAGATTTGTATTTAACTATTCACTATCAAGGGACTTTAAACATTATTGTCAATTTTGCTAAAAGTTAAAGGATATTTTTTAGAGGCAGTTTTAGAAATCTTCCAGTTATTTAGCAGTTAAAAGCTTTAAATATTTATGTGATGTTATATTTTGTTAAAGAATAGTAGTTAAAATTCTATAAAATTGAAATCTATGAAAGCATTCATGATAAACTATTTCCAAATAAGTAATGAAGAATTTGCATTTTGTTATACTAGAAGATATGTCAATCTGCAATAGTTTTCTTCTTATACCCACATTACTCACCTCATCTGCAAGAAGTGATAATTCACTACTGTTTGCAGCATCATAATCGTATAGAACCCTGGCCTTTCTGCTACCACTGCCCTCCTTAAGGTCAATAAGGTTGGAAGGAGAGGTCATTACTAGGCCACTTGAAGTCATGGCAGAAGAACCAATCACATTTGATGAAGCAGATGGTACAGGTACCACGGAAGTCTGATTGTTGTTAGACTGATAACTGGACGGAAAACTGTTGAAAAGAAAATGGCTAATTAACTATTTTCAAGCAACCAAAGCTCCTGGATACCACCACTTGATGGCAGTGTTTACTTGCTAACAACTTTCACTGTGAATAGAGACTTATGGATGCTGATATTTTAATGACAAAGTGTGCTGACCAGCTTATTATGCCTCTTGCAGTATCTTGACTCCTCTAAGCCTCATGCACATGAAGTCTGTCAACAAATCCTACTGCCTCTACTTTTAAAATTCACAACCAGAGTTTGACCACTTCCCCCACATCTACCACAATGACCCTGACCCAAGCCACCATCATCTCCTGAGTGACCAAATCATTCCAACAGGTTCCAAACAGGTCTGTCAGCTTCCATCCCATGCCCTCTAAAAACTATCCTCAACAGAGCAGCAAGAACAATTCTCCAAAAGGCTAAAATCAAATCATGTCACTCAATAGATCAAAATCTCTAAAGGGTCCTCATATCTGAATAAAGGCCCAAGTCCAAACAGTGGCTTCCAGAGCCCTGTGCGTTCCAGCTCCGTCTCCTCAATTCATCTCCAACCAAGCCCTCCTTGCTGTTGCTTGAATGTAACAGCCATGTCCCTGCTTCAGGGCTTTTGTTCCTGCTATACCCTTCCTGGAGCATCGTCTTTCAGAAGCTGAATATTTTGCTTCCTTACATCTTCTAAGTCTCTGTCTTCCCTGACAAACAGCTACCCTAACCAAGGTACTAGCTTTCTGTATTTTTCTCTATAGCATTTATCACCTTCTAATATATGATGTAATTCACATATACACTGATTTTTCTACTTCCCTCTACCCCCAAATAGAATGTAGGTTCCATTTCTAAGTCAAGTTTCCCTCTAAAGTTAAGAATACATTTCCTAGCATTCCTTCCTGAGTGAACTCAAGTCCTCAGCAGTGATTAAATATACACATTTCTGAAGATAGACATAAAGCCCTCTCTCTCCACCTATGAGGTTTTAAAAGTCTCTAAACATGGAATTTTACTTTCAAATTTACTAGTATGTTTGGCTGTTGTTTAGCCACTAAGGTCTACCTATGTTAATTTTGGGGAATTTATGGAAAAAACAAAACAAAACACTGACCAACCAAAAAACCTGAAAGGCCCTTTTCACCTTTTAAGAACTTTAATGACACACTAAAAAAAATTAGACTTCCTGATATAACCTGATATGTTAAAACCTCCCAGTTATTTAAGAATACATTTACTAATCTTGTGAGAAGTGCTTCTGTTTTCTCATCTATAAAATGTGGATGTATTAATACCCACTTCGCTGGTGTGAGGATTATAACATTATTACATATGAGGTGTCTAAAAGAGTGTCTGGGGACACTGGAGCCCTTCCTAAGTGATTGCTGCTTTTCAGTTACTATTACTAACAACACTGCTATTTTAGCCATTAGCATTACAACCTGGTTTTACTCTTCAGAAATAGCTCTTGAATTTGTTACTGTGGATTTGGATGACTTTCAAGTTCTACATTTAAAGACCTACAAGTTTTCCCACTCTCAATCACTGGTCATTACCAGTAATATAATTCATTGAGGGCAGAGAGACAGGCTAGACATTCTTTCTCCGAATAATAGCATTATTTTCACTCTGTAATGTTTGAGGTTATCCTAAAGTGTAGCAAGGAAACTAGATTTTGTTTGAATGGCTGAATTCCAAGCATTTGTATGGTTTTAAGCAGAAAGCAAGTATGAATGGTAACAACAGCAACTCCTCTGCAGCACTCCCAGAGTATTAGGACAAAGTGAATGGGAAGTAGTAAAGCTTCTTGGACTTAAAATAGTTATAGTGATGTGGGGAAGAAAATGGTATTCGGCTTTCAGATATTAATACCACTAACAAAACTTTAAATATAAAAGAAGTGTAAATCCTTCTATAAATCCTATTAGAATAACTAATGGTATTAGGATAAAATTCATTTTTAAGATCTAAAATTGTTTTGTGAATGTGCTTAATTTTGTTCTAAGTCTAGTTTTGAAAGATTAATATGCAGAAAGGAACATCAAAGTGTTGAGGACATTTTTTGCCTTATTCCTTGAAAAGTAAACTTCAAACACCCTTGAAGCTATTTTTAAATAGCGCAATAAAGGTATTCACTTAAATTATCTTCTCATCTCTGTTAACATTCTTCTGTGTTAGAAGAGCTCAAAATGTTTTTTATAACCTTAGAAGTCTGATAATAGGTTTCTTTTTTAAAAAAACTGATTTTGCCCTAGCCATTTTGGCTCAGTGGATAGAGTGTCGGCCTGTGGACCCAAGAGTCCTGGGTTCAATTCTGGTCAAGGGCATGTACATTGATTGCAGGCTCCTTCCAGGTCCAGGCCCTGGTTGGGGCTCATGCAGGAGGCAACTAACCGATGTGCTTCTCTCACACCGATACCTCTATTTTTCCCTCTCTCTAAAAATCAATAGAAAAATATCCTTGGGTGAAGATTAAAAAAATAAAAAAAATAAAAAACCTGACTTAAAGCAAGCTAATAAAAGTCTTTAATTTTTCTAATCTTCATCTCTAATACTACTTTATAAGAAAAGACCTGAATTGCTTTTCTTATCAGGAATTTCATGAGAAAAGAAAATTACCACCTTCCCAGTTGTTTCTGAAGGTCTAACATGTACTGGTAACATTGTGCATAGTAAGTCATCTGGGCTTCTACAAAGTCATTCAGACAGCGGAGGTGATGGGCCTGTGAAGGAAAGTTACAGTCACTTCTTGGCTCTATAATCTATCATAAGGGGAAACAGAATACAACACTGTACTCAGGGAGAATCACTAGTATCTAGCACTTTACTACAAGGCTTATTAAGACTGACCATGGCCAACTGTGTAATAACAAACTGTTTTGCCAACAAAAATCAACAAATGGTTGATTATGGTGGGAGAACTAGGTGATAGAGTGTAAATAAAAATTTAAAATATTTCTTCATATATCTTAAAAAGTGTCACAGTTTAAATTTCCCTGATAAATAACTAAAAAGGAAGTTCAGGTTTTCTTCCGCAAATTGCCTGAGGACTATCAAAGTCCTTTGTTCCAAATGAATTTCCAATAAATGAATACTCACGTGTGTACTGCTAATTCCTTCTAGCAGAAGTCTTGTAATCTCTGCCTGACGATCGAATTCACTTTGAGTTATTCTTAATTCCTGTTCAGACTTAAATTGGAACATAGTTTTAGAACCTCATTAAGAGGACTTAGTCCATTTTACATACATTTATGTAGACTGTCAAAGAAAACCCCCAAACAAATCCTAAATGATAATCTGGCAATTCTCTGATTCTGCTTTTGTATCTAAACTGGTCCCTGGTTTCTAGACATTAGTTTTTCTATATTACTCAATCTAGACAGAACTGATTCCTTATAAGTACTTGACTCAAAAGAATCTACTAATGCCAAAGCTTAATGGTATACACATGAAAGTCTAGAAAAACTACTGGGACAACCAATATATTTCCAAGTATCAACTTTGCCATTTTACAAAATCTTAAAATCACTAGTTTACATGTATAAAATATTTCAAAAAATCCTCAAACTACTACTATAGTTACTTTATTTTGAACTTAAAGATAGTCTTTAATATTAAATGAACAACTTCAGAACAAAATCACAGGATTTTAACCACTCGGATGTTTAGTTACCAAACATATACTTGTTTCTAGAACATAGTTTTTAGGTTTCTTCTAAGGATTCTTTAACCTACATAAATGTCTTTAAGTTTTCTTTCCAAACTTTGCATGAAATAATGTTTTAAGCAGAAATATTACCCAAAAGATATGCTAGGGTTTTCCTGCAAGTAATGGGTTCCCTTTAATCAGTGGTGTGCTGGGGTAAACTGACTTTCTATGAAATACAAAAGCACTAATGTGTTTATTTTCATGGTGTAAATACTCCTACACAGTTGATTTCAAGCAACCAAGCTCAAGTCCCTGAACTTGGAGTTGGAAAGAGGTGTGTGTATAATAGTACACTACTCTTAGCTTCAACCATTGATATAGGTTTAGTGCTGGGACAAAACAGATCACTAAAAAATCAACATAATATAAAAACAGTAAATACTGGCAAAACCATCTTTTCAAACTTTTAGCAAGAGTTGGTTGGTAGTAAGTGAGTAGGTCACTCAAAATAGCTCTCTCACTGGGGATCATCATTATTAATAACATTATAATGGTATTTTCCACCTTTCCAGAATAAATAGCTTCCCACCCCCAGCCAAATAATTGCAATATTTTCAGGACTATGTAAAACTACTTTAAGTATAAAAAGTCTGAGCTTTTTCCTTTCATACCCCATCTCCCTCTCTTTCACCCTTGGTGGCAACAGTTAGCCTATTGAACCAATCAACAAGGAAGCAGCAGCAAAATAGATAATCAGTTGCTTAAGTATTCTAATTTCACTGGCAACAGGCCTGGCAGAGGGAACTAAGAACTGACCAGTAGATTGGATTTATAGAAATAAGCTTACATTACTCAATAAATGGTGTTAAAATTAAATTTACTTGACTAAAACCACCATGAAGACATGCTGCTTTGATACAGGGCTGAAGTAACCTTCATCTGGAAGCTAGTAAGAAGTGGAAGAAAGTCCCAGGAGAAGAATCAATGTTCTTCTTAAGGAAAATGTTAAGGAAAGCCAATCACTTCAGTGTTACATTTGCACTATTTACTATTCTGCTTTCTTGAATGCAAAAAGTTTGATTAATAGAATTAACCATAACAAACCAAAAATAAATAAATGAGGCTAGTTCCATGTACAACTTGAATTAATAACCTTTAGTAGGCTTTAATGGCAGAAAAGCCTACTAAGTGACAATATTTTTGTACAAGGTATAAACAAGTATGCTAAGTAGATTAAAAGTGACATGGAAGTTTGAGTCTGAAGTAGAAATAATGTTTTGTTTTGTTTTTCTCTTTCAAATAATTTTAATAACCTGGCAGTGAGTCAAAATATGAAAAGAGGATTCAAATTTATTTCCTTTAAGGGGGATGCTATCATGATTGCCTTACACAAGCATAACCAAAGTTAATGATGACAATGGATTCCAAAGAGTGAGGATGTTAAGAAGGCTTCAAGGTTCAGATTGAAGAACTTGGTTTTGGTGATTTGGTGTGGAGATGTGGAACTAGTGTTTTAAAGACACTGAATAAAAAAATAAAATAATCTCAAGGACAAGGGATCAGACTTACAGGTTTGAGCAACCTAGGCTTTATATTTAGAAAAGGTAAATGATAGGAAGAAAAAAAAATCTCATTAAAAAACAAACAAACAAGTTTCAGTGTGAACTAGGGTAGTTGCAAGCGATGAAAGTCCCAAATAATTTCTACTTCTACACATATAATTGAATCTGAGAGGCAGAGGTTAACTGAAATTAGGTTCAGCATAATCAATTTACTTAGGAAGAAAATGATCCATACTAGGCAGGTAAAAAGGGTTTAAAGAAAGACAATAAATTTAAAGGGTTTTTATTCTGTCTTCCAGAAGATCTCATTCCCTGACTTAATTTTACAATTGAAAGGTAGTGTTCTAGAGAAAAGAATTACTGCTTAGATTACTGTTACTGGGCTAATTGATCTAGAGCAGTGGTCCCCAACCTTTTTTTGGCCATGCCCCACCTAAGCACCTCTAAAATCCCAATGCCCCTTCTGTGACCTATAATTCTTATTCAAAAAGTGAAGTTCTATTCACGTGGAGGAAGCCTAAAAGGCCATTAACTTGGTCTAAACAAGCTTCCAAAGAATATGGCATCCATGAAAGAGAAAAATAAAATAACAAAAGGACAGTTGAAATACTGAGGAAGAAATAACTAAGAAATTATTTAAAATATAGTAATATGAAGTGATATGAAAAAATAGCAAATAAAGTTTCAAAACACATAATAGAGAACTGAAATGCATAAATATAACACAAAATATATTTATATACTGTATATGAGGCCCCTAGAACCATAAGAAATGCAAAAACTTTACTGTTAATAACTCATCCTCGAATTGCCCTCCTTAAAAATCAAATTGCCCTCCTGTGGGGCATGTGCCCCACGTTGGGAACCACTGATCTAGAGTATATGGTAGCATAACTTGGATCAGAAAAGCAAGAAAAGTCCTTTTAAGATGTAACTTGGGAAAAGGGCAAGAATTTGTTGGTCTGTGATATCAGCTAGAAATTTAAATCATGTATTTTCTGTGACAAACTTCGTCAGTGTTACTTACTTTATCCTATGGGCTTAAATCTTTAAAATATTCCAGAAACATAAATTAAACATTTTTAAATTATGACAAAAGTGAGATTTACAGAAGAATTTTTGATATATTTCTTAAGTTCCTCTCATATATACATAAGTATTTGTTTCATGAATTGTTTCCCATTATATCAAATATTTCCTAAAGTTGTAGAGATTGAATCAAATAAATTTTTTAAGTATACTTGCATGCTAACCAAAGTGGAAGAGACCCTGGTTTTCTTGCTTAATCTATATTCTCTTCTATATTACTCTGCCATCTTTTCATGCTAGAAGTTCTAAAAGATATCAGAGGCCAGGGTGAAACTATAGCTAAATTGATGAATAGATTCCATGAAAGGGGATGAGAATATAAGTTAAGAATTTCACATTGGATTGCCAAGTCATAGAATCAACAGCTTCATAACCTATGCACAGAACAGATTGTATAGTCAGCAATCCTACTGTCAAAAAATAAATGAAAAATGCTTCTGAATATTTCCAATAGCATTTAAAACAAATCTGCATTAAAGTCATGATTTTATTTATTAAATTCTTGCTTAGTTCTTGATTTCCCAGCCCAGAAAGATTAGAAATGATAACAACAGGCTAGTCGCAGACATATGGACAACTTCTAAAAGTGACAGTTTGACAAGAAGACAACACACTTCAAAAACAAAAGATCTAATTGTTACACAGTATAATAATGAATATTCATAATAAAGACCCTAACTTTAAGTAAAATTCAATATATGTTATCCTGTTTAATGCAGCATCAAAATACTTTTTGTACAAATGTTTTTAACTAAAGTGACAGAAAAATAAGCTTTGGTGCTGGAGAGAACAAGTTTCAGTTACCTAGAAAATTTACTTGTGTGACACGAACACAGAGAATATGATGTTAACTATATTTTACATAATTGCCATATGAATAAACCAAGTATTTAAACTGCATCTGGCAAGGCACTATAAAGATTACCACTTAATCTATCAGGTATCAATAGTGTGTGCAAACAATATCTCTGCAGGACTGTTCTATTGCTCTGTGGACCTGAGTGTTCCATAATCATTTTCAGATTTTATAAGATACAGTAACAAAGGCTGTGACTAGCCCCACGGTTATCGTCCAATATTCTCTGAGTGAATGACAATTAAATCTGTTTCATAATTCTGTAGTTTAATAATTTACTTACTTTTGTCACTTCCTCTGCCCAAATCTAGCCAGCATTAAAAATTAGAGAAAAATATACAGCATGAAAGTTGGAATTTAACATTTTCTACAACTTAGTATAGAGAAATGTAAATATTTTAATTCAAATGGCATACTCCTTTTCTCAGGATCACATTATCAGGTGAAATATAGAAGTAACTAAATTAGTACAGCTTAATATACTGTGAAAGTATGCCTTCATATGTATAAATACTATTGATTTTTGAATCTTATACTGATTCTCTAAATTAATAAGAATAACAGTTATCTAAAATGGAATATTTAACCCCTCTTAGTTCTAGTTTTCTTATTTATAAAAGTTTGGACCAAATGATTTCTAATTCCTCATTAGGCCTAAACTCTACAACTTTAGGAAATTAAAATAAAGCAAAGGTAAATGTACACTGAACACGGATATAGTCATTGGGATGGTGGGGGCGGGGGGAAGACAATAAACTAGAGATACTCCTATAATGAATTTAAAATTACTAGAGTTAAATACATCTTATTATAAGTAGATGGTATCAGTAATAAGACAAGTGCCTAATAAGTGAAACAGTCTTGCTAATTGGTTAGGATATTTTTACAAAAGAAAACCTACAATTTATATACTAACTTACCAATGACAGAAAGAAATAGTCTCACACTTTTCATTTTCCTACAGATAGGACAATGGAAATAAATAAATGCATTCTCTTGCTATCTCAGGAAAGCCCTCATTTAGTCAGTGATTCATGGATTGCAAACCCCCCCCCCCCTTTTAATTCAATGCTAATATTGGGAATAAAAGCAGCTAGTTTAACTGCCAATTTATTATCAACTTTACTACAATTTCCATGTCACTTCTGTGGAAGTAATTTATGTAGGAGTATAATATACCAAATACTCATAAATCTTTACTAGCTAACACTTTTAAGATTTGGGCAGTGTTCAGATTTTTCATATTTCTATCATGTTAAAAAATCAAAAATTCCCAGCCGGCCAGGTGTGGCTCAGCAGTTGACCAAGGAACCAAGAGGTCACCAGTTCGATTCCCAGTCAAGGTATATGCCTGGGTTGCCCCCAGTAGGGGGAGTGCAGAAGGCAGCCAATCAATGATTCTCACTCATCATTGATGTTTCCATCTCTCTTTCCCTTTCCCTTCTTCTCTGAAATCAATACAAATATATTTAAAAAAAATTTCTAGCATCTCCTAAATTTCCTCCAATCAAGCTCAATACATACTTTGGATACTATATATAACAATTCTCACTTTCAATTCTTGTCCACCATTGTCTCTATTCTGCAATTTTCTTAAGTGAGCATATGGAGGAATGGGCCTTCCCATTACATAAATACCAAAACTATTGAGGTTTGTTTTGGCCTGGAATTGCAAAAGATTCATTCTATGTTGAGTTTGGGTGAAAATTAAGGGGACGTTGAAGATACTGAGAAACAAAATAAATATGTATACCTTATCCCTTTCTCTAAGTTAAGTAAGTTTTGTTAATTTTCTTTGCCAAAAGTGAACATATAAAGTGCCAGCTAAATTAACATCTTTTATAGGGCATAAAAGGCACAATAAACTTATGTGTAAATTCAGACTGTAAAATCTGAATTTGGCATAGCTAATATATTTGGCAATGAGAACACATTCTTTCTTTTTAGTTCCAATATTATTTAAGCTATTATTCCACATATATTTTGTTAAACTAATGAATGCATGTCTTTTTGAATATTTTAGACCATTAAATGCAGATGATAGCAGGAGAAGGCACTTTATTCAAGATGTAGAAAACACAGTAGGCCAACAAACCTTTAGCCATTTTACATGCAGGAAGTTGAGCATGTAAGAGAAATTTACCATAATGTTATCTCCTTCAAGGTGAGCTGAGTTTAGTTGCTTAAATACATAGGTAAGAGACAAAGAACACATTATACCAATGAACACAGTGAAATAAGTTTTTTCTGCACAATAAAGAACACACAAACAGGTATTATTACTTTAAAAAAACTCTCTATTTGTTCTATGGAATTTCATAGTGGTACCTATTCTATTTTTCCAAAAGATTCAAATTTTCAAAGACAAAAAATATGGTTGATGTCTGATTTAAAATTAAAATCATTTAGGGAAAATGCATCACTTTAAAAACTGCTGCCATTATCTATAATTTTTATTAAAATTTTCACTATGAAAGCCCTTTTGCCTACCCACAGCTTTCCCATTCAAAGGAATAAACTAGTCATAAAACAATCCATGGAAATTTATAAATAAGTAAAATCAAAGAAAGTCCGAGGTTATAGTAACCTCTTCAGCTGCCACTTAAAACTAGGAAATGTGTCAAAGAAGAAAAGAATAAAGCAAACCCAAACTTCTGGTGGTTTCTATTCTTCTGTATTCTCTAAGTAAACGGAAGTAAATGCAAAAAGCCTATTTAAGGAAGTTAGGCTGTTCCTGAAGATGATGTCAGGATAATTCTGAGGTAAAATTGACAGTGAATTTGGAATTACTATCCTGTCAAAGACAGCACGTTTCCTGCAGTAACTAATACAGAATCTCCAAAAGAGAAACAGTATAGAAGAAAATAATTTATTTTGCACATACAAGGTACTGGGGTAATCTCATAAGACATCACTGTCCAATACCAAGTTATCAGTTTTAAATTTCATTCAAAATCAAGTCTCAGTCTTTTCTTTCCCAAAATGACAGGCACAAGAGACTTTTACCAATACTGTGGTAACATGCTCCTTAAGGCAATGATTTTTGATGGTGGTAGTGGTAGTGAATTGTGAACAGAAGGCAGTGGGAATGTAGTAAGGCTCTTAACAAAAGATATCTCTTAGCTCAAATTAAGAATTAACTTATTAGCGTCCTCTAATAAATCCAGACTTGTTTATATTTGTACCATCATAAAGTTGTTCCAATTCAAATCAGATTCATCTCTTCAAATTTTGGAATAAAGATTTAAACAATATAAATGTTAGATTAAATAAGAAGCTTATAAATAAAACCTTTACACAAAGTTTTATATACATTATCATTGAATTACTACATTTAATATATACCCACTCAGTTTTATCTGAGATTGTTTTTATGAAAAGTATACAAGAACTTATTTATCCAAATAGGTTTCCTTCCCTGCAAAGCAGTCACCTGTCAGTCCCTGTTGCCGCTGTTTGAATGTTTTTGGAGCTATTCTTGGTGACAACTCCTTTAGTCAGTTTGAGTCACATGTGGAAAGAGTTACATCTACCTTTTAAGCCACACACAAGCATTCTCTAGTGTGATTCATTCTCATCTTAATTACTATTTATTTTTCTATTTCAAATATAATCAAGCTATCTCTAAAAAATCTATTTGCCATCACTGGTGACTGAGGATATTTAAACAACATGACACAGCTTGAGGAGCTCATAATTCTCATAATTTTTGTTTTTTAGCAACAGGGGTATCACTGAAATAAGAACATTGCCTGCTGATATAACTACTTTGCACTGATTAGGATATATTAAGTTCTGATAACAAAAACAACACTCTAAAGTCATATTCTAGTCTTATTGATGAATTGTAGCTTGCACTGTATATGAGTAAAATATTTTACAAGTCTGAAAATTATTAACCTAAAATGTTTTTTAAATTAAATAACACTACTTACTGAAGCTCTAGTTTCTGCAGCTTTTGCCTTTTTTAGTCTGGTTTTTGCAGCATCCAAATCCAGTCTCTTATTTTGTAGTAGCTTCCTTTCTTTCTATAAGAAAAATATAAAGGCTAATGATATTAAAAGCCAGTAAGAGCATACTTTTAAAATATTATTTTACATTAGTATTTAAAGTATTATTTTCCATAAAATATATGAATCATCTGATTAACTGAGATCTATAATTACAAAACTGGCTATACAGTATTTGATTCCTTTTTCCTACTGTTCTCAATTTTAAAACAATAGAAACATTCTAGATATCTGGGTAAGATGGCAGGTGACAGTGAAAACAGAAATATTATTTTTAATACTTTGGGATTTTGCTCCCCAGGAAATATTTGGCAATATCTTCTTGGTTATCACAACTGGGGGAGGAATATTACTAGCATCCAATGGTAGAAGCCAAGAATGCTGCTAAACGTCCCACAATGCAGTCTAGCTCCCACAACAAAGAATTATTCAGCCTAAAATGCCAGTAGTGCCCAGGATGAAAAACTTAAAAAAAATTTAAATATTTTTACTGATTTCAGAGAGAAGGAGAGAAACATCAATTGGCTGCCTCCTGCACGCCCCACACTGCAGATCAAGCCTGCAACCCGGGCATGTGCCCTGACCGGGTATCGAGCCACAACCTCTTGGTACATGGGTCGATGCTTAACCACTGAGTCACACCGGCCAGACTGGAATGAAAAACTTTTACAGCATTACAGTTTATCTAGAAAGTGCCTATGATGAAGGAAGTATAGGCCTAGTGTAAAGTTGCTTGATACGCTATGTGATCACATGTACCCTAGCATGGAGAGCAACTCTACTACTCCAATTACAGAATAGATAATGAATAAACATCGAATTCCTCATGGGAACTTCAAGCTTTTATAAAATAGTCACTGTTCGTTTTATTTTTAAACAGATTTCACATATCAAATTTCATCCCATTGACAATCTAATATCTTTTAAATTGTATTTCAACTTGCTGATTTTTCCTTTGTCTCAGCCAAATACTTTTACCTAGAGATAAATTCATTGTAAATATGTTTTCTGTAATATTTTATAACACGAAACGTGCAAGCAACGTTTGACCTAATATTTAAAATAGAGCAGTCTTGCAATAATCTTAGAAAAAATAGCCACCTAAATCTCCATCCTCCATCACTTAATAATAGACTAATAGATTGGGTTTGGGAAAGTGATATTTCTTACACATCAGCAAATAACACAGCTACGTGAAAAGAAAACAGACTTCTAGGGATGCAAAAAGACAGAAAGTCTAATAGCCAGAAATATAGCTTCTAATAATTAGGTTTCTGGCTCCCAGTTTAATGGCTATACTATGGTGATATTTTGTGACATATTTTAATAATCATTGCAGGAACCACTCTCTATAGATTTTAATGCTGGTAATAAGTAAGAATGATGTAAGAGTATTTCAATAACAGGGACACAAAAATGGAGTCCGTATCATTAATAGTCCTGTATTTTAATTAGCTTTGTGTTCTGTTAAATACATACCTAGCTAGGTTATTTAAAATTTCTAATATGTGACATCTACATAGTTAAGATGGCAAATTATTCACTAAAAACTGTAAATATATATCTAAATATTTTAATAAAAATTAAAGCACTTTCAACTCACAGCAATTGTTTTATAATCTCCTTCTATAAAGTTTCTTAAAGGAGTGAGAAAATTTAAAGCTGCTGTTTGAATCAGCTCTCTGTCTGCAGTTCCAATTCGCTTTTGTGTTTCTCCACACTTAATAAGAGCATTACCTGAAAAGGAAAAAAAAAAGGTTTTTTTAAACCATTGTCTGATAATGTTGGAAAACAGAATCATGTCAATGTAAATCAGCAATTTGATCTGCTTTATAGTTGTTACTTGTTTACTTAAGTAAAAATCAAATAGAAATAACTTTTATTTTAAATAAAATAACTGTAAAATAAGGCAGTTTTATTTTTTAAAAAAATATATTTTATTGATTTTTTACAGAGAGGAAGGGAGAGGGATAGAGAGTTAGAAAAATCGGTCAACTGCCTCCTGCACCCCCGCCACTGGGGATGTGTCTGCAACCAAGGTACATGCCCTTGACTGGAATCAAACCTGGGACCCTTGAGTCTGCAGGCCGACGCTCTATCCACTGAGCCAAACTGGTTAGGGCAGGTAGTTTTATTTTAAAAGTTATTAAGATTGCCGAAACCGGTTTGGCTCAGTGGATAGAGCATCGGCCTGCGGACTGAAGGGTCCCGGGTTTGATTCCGGTCAGGGGCATGTACCTGGGTTGCGGGCATATCCCCAGTGGGAGATGTGCAGGAGGCAGCTGATCGATGTTTCTCTCTCATCGATGTTTCTAACTATCCCTTTCCCTTCCTCTCTGTAAAAAATCAATAAAATATATAAAAAAAAAGTTATTAAGATTATAAATATCTAAATAAAAATGACAAAGATAAACTCATGTCAGAGTTAATTGTACTAATTGTATCAATGGGACAAAAGAGGATGGATACAATGAAAAGTATGTACCATCACAGCTCAAATAGTGTAGATTTGTTTATAAAAGTATAGTGCTTAAAATATTTTACTAAGTAGATCAAGTCAAAATTTGACTTCTGTTTCTATATTTATGTACTTATCTCAAATATCTATAAATAACAGTATGCCATATATTTGTATTTTAAGTTAAAGAAAAAATCAATGTATCTTAAGTACCACAACAGAGATATTGCAAGAGTGCAAGTGAAGAAAAGTACTGTGGAAAATAGTGAAAGAAAAGGGAACCACAAGATCAAGATTCTACTCCCAGTTCTATCTCTAATAAGCTTTAGTTCTGTAGATCTTAATTCCTTCACGTTAGAATGAGATTAGATCTGACTGGTAAGGAAGTAATAATATAACATAGCAGCTAAGAGATCAATTTCTGGATACAGATCTACATTTGAATTACTAGGTATACGATCATGGATGAATTATGTAACCTCTCTTAGACTCAGTTTCCTTTTTTAAAAATGGAGATAGAATTTATAAGTAGGATATAAAATGGGGATTTATTGAAATAATACTTATATACAGTATTCTAATGCTTGGAATACTCAATTGTTAGCTATTATCAATTAATAATATATATTCTCAAAGCCCAATTCCAATAATTAGGGTATAGTCAATGGAATTATTAGAGATAAAAACAGATTAAGTAAATTATAAAAGAAAAAATTTAGAAGCCTTTCAAATGATCATGTCCCACCAGGCCTTCATTTTGGTGAAGGAAAGACTTGGGTCTCCTTAAACTTTTATGACTCCATAAAACTGTGCCTGGCATAAGCAGATAATAAAAAAATCTGCTTAATGTATATAGTTTCTCTAAAATTAATAGTTAAACTTTAGAAATAAAACTGTAAAGATTTAAAGTATCTCCCTACTTCTGAAAAAAATTATATTTTGAAGAACACAATGTAAAAATTTTAAAGTTGTACATCTAAATGGGTTAAATGGCATTGATTACACAGTATTTAGGTTATTTCCTCTGACATAAAGAAGAGACCTACTAAAGTTTAAGTTCATTTAGTTCCAGAATTTATGAGCTATTTCATAAATCAGGATTATATATAAAAAATCATTTATTTTACCTATCATTTCATATCCATTTTTAGAACCAATTTCTTGCAGAAGTCTTAAAAAGACGAACAAGGGAGGCCAGGGGATTGTCAAGGGCGGGAAAAAAAAAAAAGGACACATATGTAATACCCTTTGTAATACTTTAAGCAATAAAAAAAGAAAAAAAAAAAGACGAACAACAGGAAAAAAGCTATAGAAATCCAAAATTGCTGTATATTCTGAGAAAATTAGATTTGAAGGATAATAGTATATAACGTTGAACTCCAGAGTTACACATTAAAAGAGTCAGTATAACAACTAACAAAGCTGGAGAAACTGTAAAACATGATCATAAAAAAATGAAACTATATGAAGAAAATAGAAATGAAATGTAATCCAAACATCCAGAGATAACCATTGTTAACATTTTTATATTAATGACATTATGTGTAATGAAAGCAACAGTGATTCTAACTTATAAAATAAGCCCTCAAGAAGCTTGAAAAAAAAGAGGAGACATATGTAAACAAAAACTACAATGTATCTTAAGTACCACAACAGAGATATTGCAAGAGTGCAAGTGAAGAATCCATTTAACATTTTAAACCTAAAAAGATCATATGAAATCTCAGAACAACATATGCTTAAATAAAATAAATTAAATTGAAATGAACATACTTATTTGTTACTGATAATTCTCACTTCATTGAAAATTTTAACATAAAAATTTTGAAGTTAAAGTGATTCCACTGATATTAGGTAAATGTTAATGATGTCTCTAAGTAGTAAAAATCTACAAGATATTTGTTAATAGACCTTTTGCCTCTCACTTACCATAAGCTGTTCCAGGGCCAAACTCAGTCCCTGCATCAATCATATATTGTCCCAAAAGTTCTGGGTTGTTTACACGACTTGGAGCTTTTCTATCCAGTTTCTCATAAACAAATTCTTCTATCCTGGCATCTACAAGAAAAGTTTGAAATTACCAATTTCAAAATAGCAAAACTATTTAAAAGACTCTTTTTTTCCACTACCAGACATTTATCACCCTGGAAAATTAATATGAAATTAGCATGCTTTCAAGTACTTATATTAATATACTGTAGGCCCAGCATACAACGTTCATGTACTCTATAGTAGGGGGCGTCCCTCAGCCCGGCCTGCACCCTTTTGCAGTCCGGGAGCCCTCGGGGGATGTCTGACTCACGGCTTAGGCCCGCTCCCCATGGGGAGCGGGCCTAAGCTGCAGTGGGACATTGGAGAGTGGGCCTAAGCTGCAGTGGGACATCCTTAGCGCTGCTGCGGAGGCGGAGGCGGGAGAGGTTCCCGCCACCACCGCTGTGCTTGCCAGGCATCAACCCAGCTTGTGGCTGAGTGGCGCTCCCCCTATGGTAGAGCACTGACCACCACGGGGCAGCTTCTGCATTGAGTGTCTGCCCACTGGTGGTCAGTGCACATCACAGTCACTGGTTATTCTGCCGTTTGGTCGATTTGCATATTACCCTTTTAATATATAGGATAATTTTTTAATTTATATATTGAGTATTATATAGCTCTAAGAAACTTACTATTTTAGAAATATGAAAAATATTTTGGAACAAAATATTTTAAAGTAAAGTAAAACCATTATATGAGTATTTTATGGGATTTTAAGTTCCAAAAAAGGGCTGGTATTCACTTTATATCTAGTGAAATTGCATTTGCCCCATTCATATAATGTCTAACTTTTATCTCTGAATATATGTTTTCAATTTCAAAAGCACGATTTTCAACTATGAAAATATGGATATAAAGTACCTTTAAGAACCAAAGAGTCATATACTTCTGACATCTTTTTTGGGCTTTTGCTTGCTCAAAGCTGTCTCTCCCTCCTAGAGTCTAAATATAGGCATAGGGGTTTAAGAACAGAGTAATCCAGGCTTGGAATAGTCTGCAGACAGAAATCAGCAATATGATGCCTTGGCATAATTGTATTTAATTATATTTAAAGTATATAGATACATAGATACCGCTGAGCATGTAGTCACTCAAGATTTCACCATTACCAATAAGATTAAAATACAAGACAAAAGGTTAAAAGCAATTATAGAACATTAGTATAAATGGAAAGGAAAAATATGAATAAACATTTTAGTGTAATAGTCAAGAAACTCACATTCACAGTGCTGCCTAATAGTGAGGTATTTCAGAGACAAATGAGAAAAGGTCCAAATTTCCAGAAACAATGATTAAATATAAATTAAAATTATAATCCAAAAAGAAGTTAAATATGTTCCTTTTAATTATCTCACATAATTCCTCCACAAGTGTAAGTTTTACACAGTGCACTGAAATTTCAAAAATAAGCTAAACCAATACAGAAACACTTCAGGAGTTGGCAAAAGTGTTCATTATAAAAACATATCAGAAGAGTTTTTAAGCAGGAATTTAAAAACCATTAAATTAGTTAAAACCAAAATGAGTCAGTTTAAAATGAATCATTTAGATGATGTTACCTAAGTTTCAGAATCTCATTTTCTGACCACCACAGTACTTCTTAGCTTTGCTGCTTTCTACCTATTTGGTCAAAAGTATAAATCCCATGTTGATTTCATTCAGTTAATAAAACATTTGGTATATTTTAAATAAATGTTTCATTTCGCTAAGTCTTAAAAAACATTTATGCAACTCTGCTATAATTCAATATATATTTCTGAAAAACCCTAGTTTCTAAAAAATCATACACTAAAAATAACAGGGCTTACAGAAAAACAGCTGGTTTAACCACACAAAACCTAAGTAACTTTATAACCAGAGCACAAACAAAAAAATAAAAAGAATTCTGTTACTACTTTTGAATTAAAACACTAATATAAAATAATATTTATGAGCCATCATAATTTCTTTATAAGAACACCATTCCTGTTTACCAGTCATGCGTGACTTTATTTGCCATTCTGGAAAACATGTTTTAGAACAGACTATGAGTGCAAGGAACTCTGGATAGAGCAAGGAATAAGAGGAAAACCTACCTTTTTTTTTTTTTTTTTTTTTTAGGTGCCATGGTATATAATTGAAGAAACCTTAAGTGAATAACAAATACCACACAGTATCCCAAGACTAGGCCTCAAAGTGTAAAAGGCTTAGTTTAAAAAGTCACTGCAATTTAAATAAAACTGCACAGAATTACTAGTAGTTTGTACAGTGCTTGAGTTTTTATGCAATAGCAACAAAGTTGGAATTTTAAGTACTTAAAAATAAGTGTATGGCACTCACAGCATGGTCACAATAACACTGGGGGAAAAGGGGAAGGAAAACATGCATTGTTGCCTTTGCCCTTCAATTCTGATATGTAAGCTCCCAGTGAAGACTGCCAATGTGCTTGGTTCTAGTTCAAGTTCCCCTTCCAATTAGCTATACTAAATTAGACAAAATGCTAACTTGTGAGTTTCAATTAATAAACAATTATGGTGCATCTTATTTGCAAGGTTATTTGGTTATTTAGTGATCTGCTTAGGGCTGTCAGAAAATCAAATGGAGTAATTTCTGTAAAAACATAAAACTTAACATAAACAAGTGGTAATGAATTAACTTTCCCCTTAATTATTTAGGAATAATTCTTCCTTGGATGAAGCAGGAAGAGTAATTTATTTTCATAGACCTTTATATCTCTTAAAATTCAAAGTCACTGCCTGAAATTGAATTTTCAAGAGGATTTTACAAAAGCCTGAAAAATGTTGTCAGTTTGTTAGGTGATACACAAAGAAATGTTTATCACCCTCTTCTTAAACAAGGCACACAAAAAATAACCATAATCTCAAAGCTATAAACAAAAAATTCTGTTTTCCAATAGAAAGTAAAACTTTTTCAACATTAAAAATCCTACTAACAGAACTTTTTAATAGGAATAGTCAATAAGGTAGGCAAAAGGTAAAAAGTTTCTTACTTGGATTTGGTTGCAATAACACTTCAGTTTGTTTCATTATTTTTTCTGTCCATATTTTGGTACATTCAGCTTTGCTAAGAAGGTTCTCTAAGTGAGCATCCAATTCTGTCTTCTCTGCCTGGCCAAGCTTTTCTTCTGTGAACTGTTAGTGATTATTTTAAAACAATATTAAATATATTGCAAATACATTTTAGCAACCTATAGTAGTAATTAAAAACAAAACTCAAATCCAAACAATCCCAAACATACAATTATTTGTAAACCACTGCATGTAAATGTTACTGTTTTTGCTCCTACGATAATTTTGCCCTTATCTATACCTCCTTTGTAGCATTTATTATGATCCTATCTTATATTTAACACATATCCTCAGTTCTGCTAAAATATATGATGTGAATTCTACAGAAAATCGAACACACTGTCTGGTATATAAATATTTCTGACTTATAAAGGTAGCATAGCAGTAAGGAGTAAGAGCTTTGAGTCAGCTGGATATGAATTCATACCCTGACTGCAATGCTGTGTTATCTGAGCAAGCTTTTGAATATTTTTTCCTTAGGTATCCTCTATCATAAAGAAGAGTCAGTATATATCTTACAGTACTTTGAAAGTTAATTAAGAGTATGAATGTAAATCACACTGTTCAGTGTCTGGTCATTGTTACTGAATTTAAAAAGGGATGTTTATGTTTAATGTGCCATTATATTATTGGCACTTTAATCACACCTAGTTAGATAGGCTTTTATGAGATGTTCTGAAAAACTATCATTCAAGTTGTTTCTTCAGGATATGTTCCAGCAATCGATGTGTAGACTAATTTTTGGAATATATCCTATCCATACTATGGAGGCATCTTTTAAAGATCATAAAATGTAGTTAAATATACTCAATGTACATTATCTTGTGTTGGTTTTTCAGGAAAAGCAGCATTGCACACACAGTAATAAAGAAGCAAAAAGATTTCCTTCCTTTCAGATTTTATGAAGACTTCTGGATATTTTTCATTAAATACTAGAAGTGATGACTCAGCCTGCTTATCATGCATATTTTTTTTTTCTAGAATATATGGCTTTTCCCACCATACCACAGGCATACTACTAGCACTAATTCTATGCTCATTAATCATAACTCGTTTCTGGGTAACAAAATATAATTGTTCACCTTGCTTTTTCTCCCCCCTCTCATTTCTTAAAATATCTTCTGCTCCACTTGCCTGAGTTTTATTATGTTTCTTCCAGCATCCTTGTTTTTGGTCTAATACTTTCAGTTGATTATAACTTAGCACTTTTAGCTGAAAGGTCCTCTAGAATGTTATTTTTAGACTTTATAACGCCCACCAAGGTCTTGTTCAGGTGCTAGAAATAACAGCTTTAATAGTTTTTGTAAAGTCTTAGGCCTTAGCCAAGCCCTGACCCAATGGGTGGGACTGAGAAAAGCAGTTCCAAAGGTATTGCTGCCCTAAGCCCATAAACTTGAGTGTATGGTAACTGAGGATAGGAGAGGCATTAGGCAAAAATCAAAACCCTTCTCCCAAGGTCAGCTAGGTAACTATGCAATCTCGATCTTAAGAGAGAACTCTAGTCTTCTTTCAGATCCATGAGATGCTAAGCAACAGACCTACTGTAGAGATATAGATTAGAATTTTACATGTTAATACACACAGGTTAACATTATCTACAAAGGATGAGATCATTGAGACAATAAACAAGTAATTAAATACTTTGATAAGGATATAAAGATAAAAGGAAGGTGGACAGAGGACCAACATAGGTGGTCCTATTATTTCTTGAGTGAGTTACTAAATGATTAACTGCTTGGATTAATGAATTCAAGTGTAGAGAACTGAAGAATTCATTCTGCAGGGAGAGGGAGGGCAGGAGAATCAGGTTTAAAAGGCCGAGGGATATGCAAGCTGGGCCTGGAAGAGGGAGCAGGAGTTTGAGGATTGCCAGATGTGAATGGTAAGAAAAATAGCCTCTCTGAACTGGTAACAACTGAGATGGGATGATAAAAAATGAGCTATGTAAAGACACAAGGAAGAGTATAGAGTCCTCTGATGATTTATCTTCCAGTTTCATTTCTGGAGGATCATTAGTGGCTCTAAATATTATTACTTTTTTTGGTAGAAGCCTTAATTTATACTTAAAACCCAAGACTAGATTAATACAACAATCAACAGATCCATAATTAAGAATCAGTATTTATTAAGTCAGTCTTTGTGCAAAGCACTCTGCTAAGAACTATTATAAGAGAGCTAAAGGAAAAATATTATCCAAACATTATAAGCCTGCAGGCCTATTTTTTTCAGTACATAAAATCATGGTAAACTTTATTATAGAGTTTTTTTTAAAAATATGCATCCAAGGATATTTTCCTATATATTTTTAGAGAGAGTGGAAGAGAGAGGAAAAGACACGAGAGAAATATTGATGTGAGAGAAACACATCTATTGGCTCCCTCACACACGCTGGGGCGGGGAGGAGCCTGCCACCAAGCAAGGTAAGTGCCCTTGACCAGAACCGAATTAGGGACCCTTCTGTCCGCAGGCTGATGCTCTATCCACGGAACCAAACCAGCTAGGGCCATATTGATGTTTTTTAGAAACATAATGGAATTAAACAAATGGGCTAGACATTACTAAATAATGTTTATAAATAGTGATTTAAGAAAGTCATTTAGTTTACCTGATACAAGTTAGGTTTCAGGGCAAGTTTTTCCCCAATATTTCAGAGAACCAACACAAAGTTAATTATTTGAAAAACAAAACATTTCAATCTTCAGGTCAAAAGGCTTGTTTGCTTAATTATTTAATATTTTCTTTGTGATTCTCATAACACTACCTTACCGGTATCTTTAATTAAATATACTTTTTTTTTTAAGTGTGAAAGTGTACTAGAGCAAAGATGAGAATTTGCAACAAATCATGTATTTGTATGAGTATGAAACCTTGGGCAAACTATTAAATAGTCTAATCCTCAACTTCTTCATTACTGAAATATTTTTAAAAAATGTATTTTATTGATATTTTACAGAGAGGAAGGGAGAAGGATAAAGAGAGTTAGAAACATCGACGAGAGAGAAACATCGATCAGCTGCCCCCTCACACTCCCCACTGGGGATGTGCCTGCAACCAAGGTACATGCCCTTGACCAGAATTGAACCTGGGACCCTTGAGCCCGCAGGCCGACGCTCTATCCGCTGAGCCAAACCGGTTAGGGCTCATTACTGAAATTATGATACATACCTATATAATAATTTTTGGACAGTTTGATATAAAATGCATAGCTTAGTAAATGGCATTTTCTAACATATATCAAAACCCTGACACTGTTAAAAATACAGAAGTATAAAAAGGGTCTAGTAAAGGATTTTATTGAGAAATAAAATCAACTGTAGTTTCTAACTACAACTATTATTAAAATTCTATAAAGTTAATAATTTTGGGTTGAAAGATATTGAAAACTAAAATTCTTAAGGGTAAAATTCAAAATTTTAGGTAATTAGGAAAGGAATCTTTTTTTTTTTTTTTTTAAAGAATAGGTTTTTTTGTCCTTATGAAAAAGGTATGTTATAATTTTATGTTTACCTTTAGGCAATACTGTTAAGATCATGAAAGCCTTGAGGGCAAGAACCATGTCATATGTGATTATACATCTCACATAGAGAAGAAAATATATACTATATTCTCCATACATATTTTCATTAATCTAAACCTCTTTAATTTATTTGATATAACTCATTTTCTGCAGTAGATGCATTCTTAAAAATGTTTTAGACAAAAATGTATCTATTAATATTGTACTATTTTGTTATTTTAATATGTCATACCTTCTGATTAACAATGGGAAAAATCCTTATGCCCCCATGATAAAATCATGGGAATGATCACGCCTTCTACAATTGCACATTTAAGTAATAATAATTTACATTTATAATTTCAACTTAAATATGTAACATTAGCAATATGGTTATTTCTCCACTCTTTTTTTGTTTGTTCTATGTAGGACTAAGGTTACCTTTAATTGGATTATTGACTATCATGTAGGGAGCAGAGGGAGACTGTAGGATAGGAGTGCTGTGAACAAAGACACAGGGACAAGGAACCACAGAATATGTTTAGATAATGGTAATAGAAAGTATTAATTTAAAGTATTAATTTTTTTGACAGCAAGTACTTACTGTAAAGGATTATCTTTGAGTCAGCCATATTTTGCCAGGCCCTGTAATCCTTCCTTCACTACAGGACAGGAATGTAGCCTACAGTATGACATAAAGAACCTGAATTCCCTACCCTGCTTTATCAGAAAGAAAAAAGAACCACAAGTAAAAAGGCTGTGTGATCCAAGACATCTATTTCATATAAAGTCTAACCATCAATTCTCTGGGTAAAGTAATATTTTAAAAGTAACAAAGTTCTTGAGGGGTGGAATGTATAATATTCTGAATATAATGTATTAGTAAACTATAAAGTAGATTCTTCTCAACTGGTACTCAATTTTGGCTGCTTTTTGGAATTACTTGCGGGAATTTTCAAAAACACTGATGCTGAATCAAACCCCAAAGATTCTAATTTAATATGGACTAGGGTGCGGCTTGTAAAGATCCCTCAGTTAATTTTAAGTGCAGCTAAGACTGAGAACCACTGTTCTAAACTCATACATAATTATTCTAACATCAGATTAAGAAACCATCTCCTATTTAGTAGTCTGTTAAGTTAATGCCAATAGTACCAAAGGATGTGAACACAGTTTTGGGAAGCACTAAATACACAGTTTTTACATGATGAGTAAATGTATGGACTTTGAATGTCACATGTATTATATATTAGAATTTGAGAGACACGGTGAAGTTATTTGCAGTTTAAATTCTATGAAGGAAATGGAATTTCAGAAGGGCTTGAAAGTATTTGGCCAAGATGGAATTCCATCCAAATAACACCTGATAGGAGCTAGTTGAGGGCTGCATCATACTCATCTTTATATCACCAGCTTAGACACACCATTAATGCTTGGTAAATTAAGTGGGAGATTGAGGTCAAGCTTGCAACTAAATTTTATAGACATTTTTCCCCCTCAGAAAATATCTGGCAGTCATGAAGTTCATAACGTAACTTCAGTAGTCAGTTCAAAGGAAATTAATATAAACCCCCTTCCTATGTAATTTAGTTTGAGAAAATTTTTTAGAAAGTATACACTTCCGTTTTAAAGAAGGTGAGCACAGTTTTGCTTCAATATCAATTCTGAATTTAAAATATGCACACTTGAAATATTTATTAAACCAAGTAAGAGAACAGTAATTAATAAAATAGGTATTTACTAAAAAGAGTAAAATATTTAATTATGACAAATTACGACTAGACTATGAAGTCCTTTGAGGTCAGCAACTAGGTCTTATTCAGCTTTGAATTCTTCAATGCCAAACATCCTAAGAGGTACTCAATAAATATAAGGTGAGTTGAAGTTGAAGTTTAGAATTAATCAACTTCAAGGTCAGCAGATACAATATTAGAAAAATACTAATGAAAATAACAAAATTATTTAATGTGCTAAATGATTCAAAGAGTAAACTTTACTTATGGTTACTGCCTTGCTTGGAGAAAATTTATAAAAAATTAAAAGCCATGTTGGATGTTGTGAGAAGGGAATAAGAAAGAATTCTTTAAGACACACAATCTTATTAAAGATGTGAAAGCCACAGAATAACAGAATTTTAGAGCTCCAAGGGGCCTTACATAACAGTGCATGAGGAGAAAATTGCCACATAGAGAATTGATAAATGACACAGGATTTCACACTAAGCACCTGTGGTCTTAGATGGACTTGCAGTTGTATCTTGAGAGCAAGAAAGATGACAAAGAGGCAGCAGAGAGCATTCAAGATGAGTTTTACTTAAGAACAAAATCTAGAATTAGAAAAGTATAAGATATTTTTGAAATTAGAAAATAATTTGATAGAAATAATGTTTATATATGAGTAAGAGGAAATATAAAGCTGGGAGGGAGTATTTAATGCTCAACAAAGGAGTTTGGACTGAAGAGACAGATTCCATGAATTAATAAATGGTTTTTAAGACACTAATAAAGTAACAACTGATGGAAGATAAGTAACTTGATGCTCTTGTATTCTACTGTTTTGAGGGAGGTAAGAACAACAAAACCACCCAAATGGACTATTAAGGAATGGATACTCCTATTCATTTATACACTGAGTGGCCAGATTATTATGACCACCCCATCAGTACAATGAAGTGAATTAATTATGCAAACAATAATAATAAAACCTTGAGAGTATTTGCTTAGAAAGTTTTCAATATTCAGCATTTTTGAAAGTGTCAATGAAGTACTGATGGGGTGATCATAATAATCTGGCCACTCAGTGTATATTTTACCTTAACATATTTTTTTAAAGTACTAAGGAACATACATTTTAGAAGGGTGAGAATGGAGTGATGAGACCCATTTATATGTTTAATAGTTTGATTTTACTTTAAAAAAAATAGGGGGCAATTCAATTTTTAATTAAAAATTTTTTTTAAGTAAAATGAAAAAATGTATGGCAGTTGCTAACCAGAGAATGGCCTATTCCTTAAGGTATAAATGTGAACTTGAATTCCATTCCTATTGTTCTTATTACTTATAATGAGTAACTGGCATACATAACTCTTACTCTATTCTTAGCATGAAACTTGGCACTTTGGCACTATACTGATGTCAATTCAATTTAAAGTAGGAACTCAGTTACTGACTAAATACTGATAAGCAGTGTTTTGTTGAAAATTACCAGACAGCATCCCAAATTTCACATGTTACATTTTGGAACCATCTTTTTTCCCTTATATATTTTATTTTTAAAAAGTATTATAGAAATGTCAAACATATACAAAAGCATAATAGTATAATGAAACCTCATGAACCCACAACCCAGCTTCTAACTATCAACATTCTGCCAATGTTGTTTTAACTGTTCCCATTTTTTCTTCTGAAATATTTTAAAGTAATTCTCAGACATGGTACAATTTATACAAATTTCAGAATATACCTCTAGAAGATACAGACTCAACATAAGGAGCCTGCTCCTCCTGAAATATTTCCTTTCTTAGTAAATGGTTCAAGTGTCAATGAGTCATCCTCGACTCATTTTTCTCTCATAGCGTAAAGCCAATCTAACAAGCAATACTGGATAGATTGTGAACTTCCCTGCTATCACTCTTATGTCACATCACCTTTTACTTTTTGCCTGCCCTATGTCCACAGCTCCCTAACTGGTCTTCCTAGTACCCCCTGAAACTTCAGTCTTTATACTTGTTCCCTATGACTGAAATGTTTTTCATTCAAAAAACTGGAAACTGTCACTTCTTGAGGCCTCTTTGAATTTGATCCTATTAGAAAGGCTTGCTTTAACCACCATGTCTACACAACAGGGCAACAACCATCACTTCTACCATTAACCTATCCCCACCGGCCTATTTCTCCATCACCACCTGATGTATTTATTTACTAGTTTGTCCTCTTCTGCCAGATTGTGAGCTCCAGGAGGGCAGATATTTTCTTGATTTTATTCATTACTGTATCATCAGTGTTCAAAATAGTAGCGAGAGGCAGTCATGGAGTATGCAGTTAAGTATTAAATACTGAAAATTATTTGATAGCTAACAGAGTAGAACAGAATTTGAAAATTTTTTCCTAAAGAATTTGAAACAATCAGTAATTCAGAATTCATTTGGAAAATAATACATCTTTTGAAGGCTTTGACAGATATTCAAAATCTAGTCTACTGACAATTTATGTGTCCTATATTTAAGCAGTGTGGATTAGGTACCTGAAATATATCTAACTGTATTTAAAAAGTGGCATGATATGGTGTCATAGCTGCATTCAGCATCTTCATAGGGGATTAGCACTGAAACAATGCCAAAGTCTCGGCCTCTTTTGCCATCAACATGAAGTCTTATGAATCAAAATTCAATTCAGACCTTCACTCACTACATTCTTCTTGCACCTAGTCTTTGAACTATGAGTACTAGGCTAATTTAAATTTAAAAAATTACTTTAACTATAAGGTTCAGTGTCTTTTCAATATACCTTGTATTTCAGTGGAGGAAGGCGAGACGAGGGCTAAGGCAGCTTGCACCTTACCGACCATGCAGAGTCTGTAACTTGGGAATCAAGACCTAGCAGGAATTTCCCGTCTCTTCAGCGTTACTTGCCTAAGCGTTATGGAAACAAATGTCGGTAACTGCTCAGCGTGTACTAGCTGATGTGTGAGCCCTTTCTGGGCGGTAACACTCTATGTGTCCTGAACCTGCAATGCGCATCCAAGAAGAGAGAGGCAGCTTGCAGTAAGCAGCAGGTCAGACAGCGCCGGCTATTTACTAGCCCTGCAGGTTAAGCAGGTCACTCACCTCCCTGAGGCCGCTGCCTCACATATAAAGGGGGTTAATAACACCTACCTGGCCAAGTTACAGAAAGGGCTGGACATAATCTGTCAAATGTCAAATGAAATGTTTGACATCGTTGTTGTTGTTTTTTTCTTTCACAATATAAGGCAGCTATTACCTCTAGTTCTACCATTCTTTCGCCAAGCACGGTGCAACGTGAGAGCGACTGTGCCAGTAAAACTGGGATCAAGCAGCAAAGCCAGACCAACAACCGCCGCACCTCTCGGTATCAACGCGGCATGCACCTCGGAGAGCTGTTTCTGTGTCCTCTTTCCAAAAGAGCACGCTGTTGTTACGGTGACGATGGCATTACCTTAAACACCCGATTGTTGACAACCCATGTTGCGGTAAAATCTACATCTGTTCGCAGACTGAACCGAGTGGCCATCGTGTGGGTGACGCCGGCGGAAAGCCGTCCAAGTTCCCCAGGACCGACCCTTCCCTGACGGCGGAGTACCCGGCGCTGGTCGCCTTTCCCCCCTAAAGTGGCTGCAGGCCCCACGGGAGCCTCCCCCGCGCCACGCCCCGGGCCTGGGACTGTGCGGGAACCCCCGGGCTCCGGCCTTCCCGGGGCCGCGGCCAAGTCCGGGCGCCAACTGGCGACCTCCATTTCTCAGCCCAGGGCCGTCCTTCCCGGGAGGGAGAGGCGCTGGGGGGAACCGTGCCGGCGGCTCTCCGGGCAGAGGGGCAGGAAAAGGGCACTTCCTTCTCCTTCTCGGCGGGGAGGGTGCGAGGAAGGGACCGAAAGGGCGGCGGTGGCGTCAGCAGAGTCCGTCTCTCGGCTCACCCCGCGGGACTCGCCAGGCCTCCGCCCGGGGCCCCGGGAGGGAGGTCACACAGCACCCGCGTCGTGGGGGCCAGCCAGGCGGGTGGTGCTGTCGGAGCCGCCTCGGCTCGAGGCCGAACTCAAGGTGTCCTCCAGGGGCCCGTCTCCACCCCGCCTCCCTTCACCCCGGGGGCGGCGGCTGGGCAGGAGGGGGGCACGGGAGACGGCGGCCAGGCCCGCAGGGGCGCCAGGCCGCGCCCATCTCCCGGGCCTCGGGCCGCCGCAGGCAGGCCCTGTGGTCGGCGAGGCCGGGAGCGAGGGCCCCGGCGATCGGGCTGGATGCTCCCGCATCGCCCCCACCCGGTCCTCGGGGAGACGCCACCCCTTCCCCCACCGCCTACCTGCACCGCACGGCTGAGGAAAGTGCCCGCGTCGGCCGCGAACTTCTTGACGTTGAAGTCCATCATGTTCATCCTGCGCCGCAGCCGGGCGGAGCTGCCGGCTGACCTAGCGGGGAGGCGGAGGCGCCGCGGCCGGGCTGGGGCGCCGGGCGGGAGTGGCGCGGACAGACGTGGTGAGTGGAGGGAGGCGGCGCCAGCCCCGCGGCCGCAGCTGTCGTTTCCGTCAAGGGCAGGGGCGGGGGGAGTGAGGGTGGGGCGAGGGGAGAGGACGAGCGCCTCCCAGCGGCCCCCGCGTCCGGGCGCCGCAGCCGGGACGCCGGGCCTGTCCCTTCCGGAGCGCGGCCGCTAACGTCGGCGCTGGCCGCGGTGGGCGAGCCGGAAACGGATTGGCGTTCTGGCCTCCGGGTCAGGCTCCCCGGCGGAGGAAGCGGGCGGCGCCGCGGGCGGAGCCTTTGTGGCGAGGTGATCGCGGGAACAGCGACCCCTTCAGGACCGTCGCGGCGCTGCCGCGGGGCGCGCCGGGAACTTGGCTCGCTCCGCCCGTGGGAAGGGCCGCGTCGCTGGGAGGAGCGCGCCGCAGAGTCGCAGCAGCGCGGCGCTGTTGTGGTTAGTCCCAGAGAACCAAGAGCAGACGACTCCGGCCCCTCTTTTTATTTGGAGGAAAAATATGGATGTTGGAACATAGAATTGCAGTAGCTGTGTCATTAGAACCAGCAGCTCCCTGTCATCTTGTACCCGCGCCCGCAGGTGTCGGAAGTGGCAGAAGAGGGTTGAGTTAGTGTCCCGCCCAGCCGGTTTTCATCCATTCAGCATTATCGAATGTCTACCGTGTACCAGAGCTGAATCGGGTGCTGGAGATACTGTGCTTCAAAACACTGCCCTTGCCTTCAAGATGCTCTCGGTTCTTTAACTTGACCACCTTAGGGGACTTCACCCTCAGCAGAAGCTCTGTAACCATTTGCTGCCGCAAGGACTTTGTGACTGCCTTACAGGGTCAACCCTAGGCGCCCACTGTGTGCGAAGTACGATGCCCAGGACACAGAGTGCCAAGCGGAGGTCACAAAGAAGTAGAAAATGGTGAGTGAGATAGAATAATCCTTAAAGATTCAACGCGGCGAATTTTGATAACAAATGAGACTATGATGTGAAATCTGTCACACACACACACACACCATGATTCTGATTAATTTCTTAAGCAGTCTTTGTGATATAGCCTATGTTTGAACTAAGTTAAGACAGGTGCAAGCAAGGAGAGAGAGGGAGACCTTAGTATTTCAAGAAAACAGGGTGTGTTTTTTGTGTGGGCTGTGCCCTTTTGTTACATTAGGGCTGGGAAAACGCAGCCCTGCAGGCAATGGAATGAGCTCACATAACTCATTCAGTGTTTTACTGTAACAGCAGTAAACAGAAGCAGTGGCTGTTGTTAAAGTCTGAAAGGTTAGCTCTAAAGGCATTTTAAGGAACAGCAGATAACATAGAGATTTGTTTGTGTTCGGTTATTCTTGGTGGTGGTGACAGACACAACCACTTTTTTTCTAAGATAACTCCAGTGGAATGAATCTCCTAGACCCCAAATACTACACATATCTTTAATTTTTCCAGAAATATAGAAAAGGAAATATATAATTAGGAATGTTGTTTTTCATTTATTGTCCATATTTAGATTTTTAAGCACTTACTATCTTTGTAGATGTCTATCTTCACAATAAGTGTATTTGCTACAATCTATGTCTATTTCTACAGAAGGCTCACCACACCACATCCACTGTTACAGAAAAAAACTCTGGATCCCTTCCTCAAAGGTGTAGATCTACCTAACTTGAAAAAAATCTTCACTTCTTCCTGTTGAGCCTTCTATAGCTATAATATTTGCTTCTGCATATGATCACATAATACAGTGTGACTAAGTGTATTTGTAGATTATATTATCTACCTAGTTTTAACTAAATAAATCTTCACAAAAATGGACAAGTTGCCTAAAGAGTTATCACCAAAGAAACATACAGTGATTGAACCTCGAGGTCATGGTTTGATTCCTGGTCAGGGCACATGGCCATGTGTAGGCTCATGCAGATGGTGCAGGAGGCAGCCAGTCAATGATTCTCTCTCATCATTGATGTTTGTATCTCTCTCCCTCTCCCTTCCTCTCTGAAATCAATATATATATATATATATATATATACACATATATATGTAAAAAAAGGTAATAACACAAGCACAAGCAAACCAGAAATGCCAGAGCTGATACTTCTAAATGTTGAATTTATCAGGAAGACATTGAAATATGAATTTTAAAGTGATTAAAACTCGGTTCCAGCTTTTAAGGAACTTAGAATCTAATGTGGGAAATAGACTTGTAAAGTAAAACATAGTATGAGAACTGTAACTAGAAAAGCTTGTATAAGATTGGGCTGGAGTGATTTGTAGAGGAATTGGGTATTAACCAGCAGGGTAGGGGAGGTGATAATTAAGACTTTTTTGAACTGGCTTCTGACTGAATTCATCTGTCAGTGGGGAGAGATGATTAGACTTTAATTTAGAAAGATCACATTTTAGGCAGTGTGGATAATGGACTGTAGAGGGGCAAATACAGGTAGAAAGACTGATTAGGAGTCTGTTGCTATTACTCACCATGTACTCTGCTATCTTGATATCTTAAAATTGAAAGTATTTTTTTGACCAAAATTCCCTCTCATTGGACATCTGTTTCTCTTTTACTCACTTAGTATGTGCTTATCATCATCAAGGCCTGTAATCCCATGCCTCATTACTCTCCCTCCACTTTCCACTCTTTTTTTTTTTCTTTAACTCTCACCAGCACCCTCAGCTGCCTCTGTCCTTCTGACCCATCAATCTACATTCCCAGATGAATGTTTTCTCTGTTTCTGCTCTCAAACTCCCAGCATTGTTAGGGAAAATTGCACAACCTTGTAGATGGATGCTACTTACCTACTAATGAATGATTGCCTACTTACACTAAACCTTTATAACTACCTAGAAAAGCTTTTACTTCTTTCTAATCGAATTCTTTTTATACTCTCTGCAGTGCCTTCTACAAAACTTTGACCCTTTCCTTAACATGCCTAGCTTATTCTCATATACTATTATTCTTAGCCATTGATACTTTTTCTTTACAAAGGAATGATAAATCATCAAGCTATTATTAGCCAAGAGCTCCTTTAACCAAACTCGTTTATTTCCACCTCTTGTCCTTCTCCACACTATTGCCAAATGTTTCAGAGGAAAGGTGTCCCAGGTGTTTTCTTCTGAGTTGAGCAAGATATTGCTCTTTTAATCTTGGCTGCATGTGGGCATCACCTGGAGAGTTTAAGCAACCACTTATGCCTGGATTCCACTTTCAGAGTGTGGACTGGGTATTGGGATGTTTAGAAGTTCCCCCAGGTGATGCTAAAGTGTGGCCAAGATTGGTAATGAACCCATCATCCTCTGAGTACATACTTGTTCCACCAGTCTCTACCGTTTGCCTACAGATAGATTCCTTTTCTCTTACTGGATTGAGTTGCTCTAGGGCAGTGACCATTTCTTATTCATTTTTATAATTTAATGGTCTACTGGCAACTTTAGAGAACTCTCAGTTAATTTTTTCAATGAATAAAATAATCAAATCAAGATGTATACTGTTCATTTGTAACCCGTCCTCCCCAACCCAACTTTCCAACTATAGATTCAGTATTGCCAGTACTGAGCCTCTTGTAGTTTGTTTTTACTGAAAGTTATTTTTTTCTGGTTTCCTATAATGGCAAATTGAAATATATACACCAAGTCTCTTAAGCTAGAAATATGAGTCTCCTTTGATGATTTCCTCTTATTTCCCATGTCTGATTGATCAAGTCTTTGGAATTTTTTCCTCTGAACTCTTTCTCCTCTTCTCCTCTTTTTTACTTTTAAATTGAGGTATAATTGACATGTAACATTATATTAGTTTCAAATGTACAACATAATGAGTCATTGTTTGTATACATGGTCAAATGAGCACCACAATAAGTCTAGTTAACATCCCTTACCTTACATAGTTACAGAAATAATTTCTCTTGTGATGAGAACTTTTAAGATTTACTTTCTTTGCAACTTCCAAATATGCAATATAGTATTATTTACTATGGTCACAATGATATACATTATATTCCTATGACTTTTAAAAAAATACATGGATAGAGAGAAATCCAGAACTTCCAAAAGAAGGCCCAAGGCCCCACAGCAGCTTGCATTGCTTCACAGCTGGGCTCCTGCTAGGTAGCCTCAGGCAGAGGCTAAATTACCACCTCCTTAGAGATCCAAGAGCCAGTGTACCCAGTGGTCAGAGTGGGACCATGCAGATTGCAACTCCTCAGATCCATAAGGGACACACTCAGGGGGAAGACTTAGTGAGCACCAAAGCCCCACTGAAGCAAGTCTTGCCCCAGAAGGGTGTCTCCAGCACAGAAGTTCTCCCACTGCAGACACAGCTGATTCTCACAGCCAATTGGCCTGGAGGTCAATTCCTCCCAGTGATAACTACAACAATCAAGGCTAAACTACAACAAGACTGTGCACAAAGCCCACAAAGGGGTGCACCAAGAGTGTCCACCTCAGGTAATTGGGGAGGCTGAATCACTGGGCACCTAGCACAGAAAACCACTCTATCAACACAGGAAAGCATAAAAAATGCGGAGACAAAGAAACAGGTCACAAATGACAGAAATGGAGGAAAGCAAACTACTGGATATAGAGTTCAAAACCACACTTTTAAGGTTTTTCAAGAATTCTCTAGAAACTGCCGATAAACTTAGTGAGACCCTCAAGAAATCTAGTTAGACCCTCGAGGTTATGAAAAAGGACCAACTAGAAATTAAGCATACACTGACTGAAATAAAGAATATTATACAGAGTTCCAACAGCAGACTAGAAGATAGCAAGAATCAAGTCAAAGATTTGAAATACGAAGAAGCAAAATACACCCAACCGGAAAAACAAAAAGAAAAAAGAATCCAAAAATATGAAGATAGTGTAAGGAACCTCTAGGACAACTTCAAACATACCAACATCCGAATTATGGGGGTGCCAAAAGAAGAGAAAGAGCAAGATATTGAAAACCTATTTGAAGAAATAATAACAGAAAACTTCCCCTACTTGGTGAAAGAAATAGACTTCCAAGTCCAGGAAGCTCAGAGAACCCCAAACAAAAGGAATCCAAAAAGGACCACACCAAGACACATCATAATTAAAATGCCAAGAGCAAAAGACAAAGAGAGAATCTTAAAAGCAGCAAGAGAAAACCAGTCAGTTACCTACAAGGGAGTACCCATACGACTGTCAGCTGATTTCTCAACAGAAACTATGCAGGACAGAAGGGAGTGGCAAGAAATATTCAAACTGGTGAATACCAAGAACCTACAACCAAGATTACTTCACCCAGCAAAGCTATCATTCAGAATTGAAGGTCAGATAAAGAGCTTACAGATAAGAAAAAGCTAAAGGAGTTCATCACCACCAAATCAGTATTATATGAAATGCTGAAAGCTATTCTTTAAGAAGAGGAAGAAGAAGAAAAAGGTAAAGATAAAAATTATGAACAACAAATACACATCTATCAACAAGTGAATCTAAAAATCAAGGAATAAAATCTGATGAACAGAATAAACTGGTGAATATAATAGAATCAGGGGCATGGAAAGGGAGTGAACTGACTATTCTTGGGGGGAAAGGAGTGTGGGGGGGTGTGGGAAGAGACTGGACAAAAATTGTACACCTATAGATGAGGACAGTGGGGGGGGGGTAAGGGCAGAGGGTGGGGTGGGAACAGGGTGGAGGGGAGCTATGGGGAGAAAAAAGAGGAACAAAAAAAATTCATGGATGTTTGTGCTTTTTGACCCCCTTCACCCATTTCTTCTGTCCTACATCCCACTCCCACCTCTGGCAACCATCAACAGCTCTCTGTATCTATGAATTTTGCTTTTTTGTTTTTCATTTTTATTTATTTATTTAAAAAATATATATAATATATATTATATATATTATATATATTATATGTATATTATTAATTTCAGAGAGGAAGGGGGAGGGAGAGAGATAGAAACATCAATGAAGAGAGAATCATTGATCAACTGCCTCCTGCATACCCCACACTGGGGATCGAGCCCAGAACTCGGGCATGTGTCTTTGACTGGAATTGAATCTGGGACCCTTCAGTCCACAGACTGATGTGCCATCCACTGAGCTAAACCAGCTAGGACTTGTTTTGTTTTTAGATTCTACATATAAATGATATCATACAGTGTTTGTCGCTCTCTGCTGGTTTGTTTCATTTAGGATAATGCCCTCAAGGTCCCTCTTGTCTCAAATGGCAAGATTTCATTCTTTTTATGGCTGAATAATATTCGTGTGTGTGTGTGTCTCACATTTTCTTTATTCATCCATCAATGAATTCTTTGGTTGTTTCCATATCATGATTGTTACAAATAATGCACAATCAACATGGGGGTGTATATATCTTTTTTAATTAATGTTTTAGTTTCCTGGGTAAGGATCCACAATGGAATTATTGGGTCATATGGTAGTTCCATTTTGAATTTTTTTTTTAATCTTAGAGAGAGAAACATTGCTTGGTTGTCTCCCATACACACCCTGACTGAGATAGAATCTGCAACCTGGGTATGTGCCCTTACCTGCAATTGAACCTGCCACCTTTCGGTGCACGAGACGATGCTCCAACCAACTAAGCCACACTGACGATGGTTCCGTTTTGAATTTTTAAAGGAACCTTTATTCTGTTTTCTATAGTGGCTATTCCAGTTTATGGTGCCACCAGCAATGTACAAAGTTTCCTTCCCTTTTCTCCACATAATAGCCACCACTTGTTAATTTTTGTCTTTTTAATAACAGCCATTCTAATAGGTGTGAAGGATATCTCACTGTGGTTTTGATTTTTATTTCCCTCATTATTAGTGATATTAGACATCTTTTCCTCTACATTTGGCCATCTGTATGTCTTCTTTGGAAAAAATGTCTATTTAGATTTTTGCCCAATTTTAAAAATCGGATTTTGTTTTTTTTTGCTGCTGAGTTGTACAAGTTTTTTATATATTTTTTATATTTATCCCTTATCAGATACATGACTTGCATATATTTTCTCACATTCAGTAGGTTATCTTCTCATTTTGTTGATGATTACTTTGTGGTGCAGAAGTTTTTAGTTTGATGTAGTCCCACTTGTTTATTTTTGTTTTTTGCTTTTCGATTAAAAAAACATGGCCAAGATTTATGCCAAGGATTTACCACCTATGTTTTCTTCTAGGAATTTTATGGTTTGAGGTCTTATATTTAAGTTTTTAATTCATTTTGAGCTAATGTTTGTTTATGGTGTAAGATGGTAGTTCAGGTTCATTATTTTGCATGTGGCTGTCCAGTTATCTCAGGGCCATTTATTGAAGAAACTTTCTTTTCCCCATTATATATTCTTCACTCCTTTGTCATAAGTAAATTGACCATATAAACGTGGATTTCTTTCTTGACTTTCAATTATGTTCCATTGCTGTATGTATCGGTTTTTATGCCTAAACCATACTGTATTACAATGTATTACAATAGCTTTATAATGTAGTTTGAAATCAGGGAGTGTCATGCCTCCAGCTTTGTTCTTCCTTCTCAAGATTGCTTTGGTTATTCAGATAAATTTTAGGGTTATTTGTTGTATTTCTGTGAAAAATGCCATTGGAATTTTGATAGGGATTACATTGAATCTGTGCATTGATTTTGGTAGTATGGACATTTTAACAATATTGATTCTTTTAATCCATGAGTATGGGATATCCTTCTATTTATTTGTGTCTTCTTCAGCTTCTTTAATTAATGTTTTATAGTTTTCTTTATACAGGTCTTTCTCCTTGGTTAAATTTATTCCTATATATTTTATTCCTTTGGGGATAATTATAAATTGAATTGTTTTCTTCATTTCTCTTTCTGATAGTTTGTTATCAGTGTATAGACATGTAGCAGATTTTTAAAATATTAATTTTGTATCCTGCAACTTTGATGAATTTTTAAATTGGTTCTAGCCTTCTTTTCAGTGGAGTCTTTAAGGTATTTTATATATGGTACCATGACTTCTGCAAATAATTACAGTTTCATGTTTTCCTTTCCAATTTGGATTTTTGAAAGTTATTCTTCTTGCCTAATTGCTGTGACTAGGACTTTCAATATCATGTCAAATAAAAGTGGCAAGAGTGAACATCCATGCCTTGTTCCTGATCTTGGAGGAAAATCTTTCAGGTTTTCACCATTGAGGATGATGTCATTTTTGAGCTTGTCATATATAGTCTTTATTATATTGAAGTATATTCTCTCCATACCTTTTTTAAAATCAAAATACTACTTTATTAAATGAGTTATTTTACACAATATGAACATCAATATAATTACAATTGTAAAAATTTTTTTATAACAAGGATGGACTGATTTTCAGATTTCCAAATTAGAGTCAACTGTACATTTACACAGAATTGTCTTTGCATGAAGCCCAAAAGGGAACAGCATGAAAATGAGTGTTTCTGTAGCCCCTTTATTTTTGCTGATCAACAGTTTGTTAGAAAAGCAGCTGCAGGTTTGTTACCTAAGGTCCGATACAGTAGAAGAGTCAAAGGTGTCATGAATTCACCTGTAAACAACTTTATGCCTGGACATCAGCCGATTCTGGAGGAAGTGAAGTCTTAGGATGCTTGCTCTCAAAGTGCTGCTTGAAGGTCTTAGGCTCTGGCATTTGTGTCCTACAGACAGTGCAGGTATATATTAAGGCAGCTTTGGCAGCAGCCTTTTGGTCATGTCCTTGTTTTTTCTTTTGTCCGGCTTGTTTTTTGGCATTTTTCTGCTGAGACTGAATCTTCTGCTGTCCATGAGCCCTATCTTCTGGCAGCGGGCTTCTTCCCGCCCAGCGCGGGCGCATGCCTGCGCCTCTTCCGGTCGCGCCGGCCCCCTCCATACCTTTTTTATTGAAAGTTGTTTTTTTTTTTTAATCATAAATGAGTGTTGAATTTTAGCAATTTTTCCTGCATATATTGAGATGATCATATGATTTTTATATTTTGTTTTATTAATATGATGTATTCTGTTGATTGATTTGTGTTGTTGAACCTTTCTTCCATCTCAGTAATAAACCTCCTGGTTCATGGGTCAATGCCCCATTTTGTTTTTGATGTTACATTTTATATCTGTTTATCTTGTGTATCTTTTAACTATTAATTATTATAGTTATTTTTTACTACCTTTGTCTTTTGACTTTCATATTGGCTTTATAGATGATTAATTCACTACCTTTATACATTTGCTTTTGCAGTCAAATTTATTCTTTCATACATTTTCTTGTTACTAATTGGCACCCTTTATTTTCAGCTTAAAGAAGTCTCTTTAACATTTCATGTAAGGCTGGTTTACTGATGATAATCTCCTTTAACTATTGCTTGTCTGAAAAACAATTGATCTCTTTAATTTTGAATGACAGTTTTGCCTGGTATAGAATTCTTAGTTGGAAATACTTATTTTCCAGCACTTTGATATATCATTTCACGCCCTTCTAGCCTGGAAAGTTTCTGCTGAAAAATTTGTTGCTAAGTTCATTGGGGTTTTCTGTATGTAACAAGTTATATTTTTCTTGCTGTTTTTGAGATTCTTTCCTTGTCTTTAACTTTTGATATTTTGATTACATGTGCCTTGGTGTGGATCTCTTTGGGTTCTTCATTTTGGAACTCTCTGGGCTTTTTGAATTTGGATGTCTGTTTCCTTCTCCAAATTAGGAAAGTTTTTAGCCATTATTTTTCAAATAATTTTTTTGAGTTTTGTCTTATTCTTTTGTTTGGAACATATTCCTTTGTTTCTTCATTTTGTTTGACTCTGTGTTGGTTTATATGCTTTAGCTGAAACAATCACTTCTTCCACTCTTAAAGGGTTGCAAGCAGACGCATCTCATTGTTCAGTCCTGCCTTAACTCTTGTTGTCTCTCAAACCTTTGTAATTTTCCAAGCAACCTTTTTTAAAAAATATATATTTTATTGATTTTTTACAGAGAGGCAGGGAGAGAGAGAGTTAGAAACATCAATGAGAGAGAAACATCAATCAGCTGCCTCCTGCACACTCCCTACTGGGGATGTGCCCGCAACCAAGGTACATGCCCTTGACTGGAATGGAACCTGGGATCTTTCAGTCCGCAGCCTCTATCCACTGAATCAAACCAGTTATGGCCAAGCAACCTTTTTTATTTAGTAGTTGAGGGTGTGTCAAAAGTGAAACCAAAAAACGGAAGGGACATCACCCAGAACCACAGGAACGCTGGCTGAGTGGAAGTCCTACAACTAGGAGGAAAGAGAAACGCACACGGACACTCAGAGGAGGCGCAGTGCTGAAGTCAAATTCTGAGGTGCGGAGTGCGCAGAGCGGGCTGTCGGTGGAGGGCGCGGTTGTTGTTTTCAATCGGGAGGGAGTCGAAGACTCTGAGCACCAGATCCGGGCGAGTCTTTAGGGACCCAGACTCAAACGGGAGAAGCGGGACTGTCTGGCTTCGGTCAGAGCGAGTGCAGCTTTCTCTCCCAGCTTTGCAGCGGGTGCTGGGACTCAGAGAGGCAGAGCCCCTGGGGACAGGACTGAGAGCCGCCATAACTGCTCTCTCCGGCCCACCCTGTTGATCCTGTGCGACCCGCCCCGCCCAAGCCCAGCGCAGAACCATTTGCCGGATAGCCTCAGGCAAAGGCTAGATTAGCACCTCCCTAGAGGACAGAAGTTCTCTCACTGCTGACACAGCTGATCCTCATAGCCACTTGGCCTGGAGGTCAAACCCTCCCTGGAATTAGCTACAACAATCAAGATTTAACTATAAGACTGCGAACAAAGACCACTAGGGGGTGCACCAAGGAAGCATAACAAAATGCGGAGACAAAGAAACAGGACAAAATTGTCAAAGGAAGATATAGAGTTCAGAACCACACTTTTAAGGTCTCTCAAGAACTGTTTAGAAGCTGCCGATAAACTTAATGAGATCTACACGAAAACTAATAAGACCCTCGATCTTATATTGGGGAACCAACTAGAAACTAAGCATACACGGACTGAAATAACGAATATTATACAGACCCCCGACAGCAGACCAGAGGAGTGCAAGAATCAAGTCAATGATTTGAAATGCGAGGAAGCAAAAAACACCCAACGGGAAAAGCAAAATGAAAAAAGAATCCAAAAATGCGAGGATAGTGTAAGGAGCCTCTGGGACAGCTTCAAGCGTACCAACATCAGAATTATAGGGGTGCCAGAAGATGAGAGAGAGCAAGATATTGAAAACCTATTCGAAGAAATAATGACAGAAAACTTCCCCCACCTGGTGAAAGAAATGGACTTACAGGTCCAAGAAGCGCGGAGAACCCCAAACAAAAGGAATCCAAAGAGGACCACACCAAGACACATCATAATTAAAATGCCAAGAGCAAAAGACAAAGAGAGAATCTTAAAAGCAGCAAGAGAAAGAAACCGAGTTACCTACAAGGGAATACCCATACGATTGTCAGCTGATTTCTCAACAGAAACTTTGCAGGCCAGAAGGGAATGGCAAGAAATATTCAAAGTGATGAATACCAAGAACCTACAACCAAGATTACTTTATCCAGCAAAGCTATCATTCAGAATTGAAGGTCAGATAAAGAGCTTCACAGATAAGGAAAAGCTAAAGGAGTTCACCACCACCAAACCAGGATTATACGAAATGCTGAAAGGTATCCTTTAAGAAGAGGAAGAGGAAGAAAAAGCTAAAGATACAAATTATGAACAACAAATATGCATCTATCAACAAGTGAATCTAAGAATCAAGTGAATAAATAATCTGATGAACAGAATGAACTGGTGATTATAATAGAATCAGGGACATAGAAAGGGAATGGACTGACTATTCTTGGGGGGGAAAAGGGTGTGGGAGATTCGGGAAGAGACTGGACAAAAATCGTGCACCTATGGATGAGGACAGTGGGTGGGGAGTGAGGGCAGAGGGTGGGGCGGGAACTGGGAGGAGGGGAGTTATGGGGGGGGGGAAAAGAGGAACAAATGTAATAATCTGAACAATAAAGATTTAATAAAAAAAAAAAAAAAGACTTTTAATGTCCCAAAGGGGAAGATCTTAGTCAGCAGATTGAAGCTGATTGGAAACCAGACACTCAGGTAGTTTATCTTTATCTTTATCTTTATCTTTATCTTTATCTTTATCTTTATCTTTATCTTTATCTTTATCTTTATCTTTCTTTATCTTTATCTATCTTTATCTTTATCTTTCTTTATCTTTATCCTTATAGTCCCATGGGACTGTAAGCCTAAGTCCCACTGGCCATCAGAGCCAGCTGATATGGAGGTGTCCCCTGGGTGGTAGTCATAGAAATAGGGGCTTCAGACAAGTGTATAAGCTATTTTCTTGGAGAGACCAGTGAACTGTACTGAGGCAGAGGGAAAGTGCAAAGGTGGTGTCCATTGGCCTGTTCCCTGAGAGTAGCTCTTAAGGCCTCAGTGTGTGCCAATCCTGAAGCCTTCCCCTTAGACTGAAGCTCCAGGACAAGCAAGTAGACCTGTCTCATAGAAATATTGGGGATGTGTTTCAGCCTCTTGTCTTTGCAGTGCCCTGGGGGTAGAAGCCTGCCCAGAACCCTCTCTCCGATTATTATAGTCCCATGGAATTCAGGAATACAAGGCCCCTTGGCCACCAGAACCAGGTTGTCAAGGAGTGTCCCCTGGGTGGTAGTGTAGAAACTAGAGCACCAGACATAAAACTCACAGCACCAGACACGCCTAAGTGTTCCCCTCCAGGAGATACTGGTGCTCTAAAGCATGACAGAGGGAGAGTACAGAGATAGTATTTGCTCTCTGAGGTCTATGGAAAGGATTACAGTCAGTCCTCAGATTTGTGTTTCATTGTAAGCCTATCTCTCAGGGTGCATCAATGATGATTAGCTAATAGGCTCTTTCATAGAGATTTTGGGTCTGTTACCTCTTGCTATGGCCTGAGGGTGATAGCTGATTAAGAACTCTTTTTTCCTTGGTTACAGTCCTATGGAATCTATGAGCATAAGCCCTACTGGCCACCAGGACTAGACCATGTAGAAGTGTCTCCTGATAGCAATAGCAAAAATCAGAACATCAGATAAAGGTATAAGCTTTTTACTCCACAATGCTGGCAAGCTGGAGTGAGGCAGAAGGAGAGCACAAAGATGGCACCCCTTGGCCTCTGTTCCCTAAGAGCACTTCTTTAAGGCTTTACATATGTGTCAAACCAGAAGCCTGACCCTCAAGTCAAAGCTCCTGCACCAGCAAATAGTCCTATTTCATAGAAAGAATGGGGGTGGGGGTGGTGTTTCAGTGTGTTGTCTGTGCAATATCCAGGAGTGGTAGCTTGTCAGGAATGGTCTCTCTGATTAGTTATAGTCCTATGGGACCCAGGAATGCAAGCCCCCCTTGGTCTTCAGAGCTAGGAAATGAAGGGGCATTATGGGTGATAGCTACACAAATCAGGGTACCAGAGATGTTTAAAAACCCACTTCTGGAAAGTACTGTCATCTGGAGTGCAGCAGAGGGACAGCACAAAGAAGGTGCCAACTAGTTGGCTGTAGTAAGGCCAAGGGGCAGTGTAAAGATGGCACTTGCTGGAAAAAGAAAAAAAAAGGTTGTACATGCTGGCTAGAGAAAGGCAGAGCAAGAGCCCAAAGATGGCAACCACTGGCTAGAATGAGGCAGAGGAAGCGCATAAGATGGGACCCACAGGAAAAAAAGAAAGATGGAGCCCTCAGCCTAAACAAGGCAGAGCAAGAACACAGAGATAGGGCCCACCAGCCTCTGTCCCTGGAGAGTGTTCCAGCAGTCTCTTAGATGTGTATGTGTTCAATTAGATGTCGATCCCTCAGGCCAATACTTTAATATAAGCAGCGAGCCTCTATCATTTAAAGTCAGAGCACTGTTGGCTGCCAGTGGGCTGGGTCCTGGAATGGGTGAGTCCTAGCAAACAAGCCCTTTATGAGCCATTTCTCTGACCACTATAGACTTGTGAATATCATGGATGTGAGCCCTATTGATTTTCAAAGCTAGATGTTTTGTGGGCTTACCTCTCAGGTATGGTTATTAAAAGCTGAGATGGCCTGGCTGGCGTGGCTCAATGACTGAGCGTCAACCTATGAACCAGGAGGTCATGGTTTCATCCCAGTCAGGGCACATGCCTGGGTTTTGGGTTCGATCCCCGGTGTGGGGTGTGTAGGAGGCAGCTGATCAATGATTCTCCGTCATCATTGATGTTTGTATCTCTCTTTCCTTCTCCCTTCCTCTCTGAAATAATACTAATAATAAAAAAGCTGAGGTGTCTGATGTGGAGTTCAACTCTTAGTTTCTCAGGATTTGAATTCCCTCTAGATTGTGAGTTGCCATGCTGGAGGTGGGGTTTATGATGATATTGTGGCCCAGCTTCTCCTACCCATTTCTATGTGATTTTCTTTTTATTTGCTTGATCTGTAGTCATTGTTCAGCCAGCAACGTTTTTCTTTTTTTCAAGAGGAAGTTGTTCCATATGTAGCTGTAAACTTGGTGTTTTTATGGGAGGAGGTGAGTTAAGAATCTTCCTAAGTCGCCATCTTGAACAGGAACCCATCCTCTTCTTTTTAAAAACAATTTTTATATTGATACAATTTTAAACTAACAAAACTTTTGCAGGAATAGTACAAAACTTATGTACATGCTTGCCCAGAAACCTCATTCAAGTTTTGCTGATTATTCTAATAATGTCTTTATAGCAAAAGCATGCAAGCCAAGATCAGGTGTTAAATCCAGTTCTTATGATGCTCAATTTTCCTTAAATCAGAATCAGTTCTTCAGTCTTTTTATTTTTAATTGATAATTAGAGAGAAAGGGAGATGGAGAGAGAGAGAGAAACATGAATATGCCAGTGAAACATCTGTTGGCTGCCTCCTATACACCCCCTACCTGGGATATATTCCTGCAACCCACATATGTTCCCTGACCTGGAAATCAACCAGCAACCTTCCAGTGCATGCGATAACACCCAACCAACTGAGCCACAATGGCTGGGGCAGTCCTTCACTCTGTTTTTGAAACTTGATATCTCTCTCTCTCTCTCTCTCTCTCTCTCTCTCTCTCTCTCTCTCTCTCTCAGAGTTAACTGCTATTCTTAAATTGATATGAACAATTTCTATTACGTTTTTATACTTTTACTGACTATATATATTTATAAATGATACTATTTTATATTTTTAAACTATATAAGTGGTATCATATAGATGTATCCTTTTTCAATCAGGACCAGTGTCTAACTCTTTTGTTTGTTTTGTCTCTTGATCCCCATTGTTTTTGGATTGTTTCCATTTTGGTCTTGTAGCTTTTTAAAAAAATCAACTCACTTTTAAGGACTTTAAAAAAATGTTTTTGTCAGAGATCCTAAAATTATCACTGGTGAGTGACCAGTTTTTATATGAATTTATTTCTGGGCTTATAAGTCCCAAGGTCATTCAGACATTGTAAAGTTGAAACCTAAATCAGCAGGAGCACAAATCACAAATACAAATTCTCTTGGAGACCTTTTTTTCCTTCTCTTTTCGAGCTCATGCCATGATAGAAAAGCTTCCTAGTCATTTTGCTGTGCTAGGGAGTGAATTTTATCTAGTTTGCCCTTTCACTGAGGTTACAGATCTCAGATTTTCAATTTATATATGTGAGGAAGGGCATGAATGAGGAGGAATTCATAATTTTTAATTTCTGCTTGCACTAAGGGCCCAAAGTCTTATCTCTGGTTACCACATGAGTTTAAAAATTGAAGCACATTCTTCATCCAAACCCCTCCTCACTCAAGACAGGGTCATATTATATGCTTTCGGCTCAGAGGTTCAGTTCCTTTTTAATTTCTGCCACCTAAGTATTTCTCTGCCTTTTTAAAAAAGCTCAAGTATATATTAAAAACATATATTTTTTGCACCCAGCATTACTAGGTATCTGTAGTGGAAGAGTTTTCATGTTATCTAGTCTGCCTGTATTAGTTAGGGATTGATTGTGTTCAGTTCATATAACAGAAACCTGATTATAGTGACTTACCCAAATTGGGATTTATTTTCTCACCTACTAAAAAGTTCAGAGGCAATCAGATTTCTGTGTTTCTATCTTCCTTTTCGTAGCCTGTAGCTTTCATTCTCGTATCTCAAGACGTCTCCTGTACTTCTAGACATCACATATATTTTCACAGAAGAAAAAGGCTGAAAGGTAAAGGCAAAAGATATTTGCCACCTGAGACAGACTCACTTTCCCTCCCTCCCTCCCTCCCTCCCTCCCTCCCTCCCTCCCTCCCTCCCTCCCCCCCTCTCCTCCCTTCCTTCCTTTCTTCCTTCCTTCCTTCCAAAATGGCTCTTTCATAAGCCCCAAAGAACAATTATTGTTTACATCTCATTGTCCAGACCTCGGTCATTTGTTTCCTTGTAAATGCAATAGATTTTGATAAATGCTTGTGTCATGTTAAAAATCACTCATTTTTCAACAAGACACATTGTCATTCTGAACAAAACAAGGGTACTGTTAGCAAAGAAGAAAGGACGAATTCTATATAATAAAAGCCTCATATGCAAATAGACCAAAAGGTGGAGCTACAGGTCAGCGGGGGGCAGGGCCAGTGAGTGAGAGGTGCCAGGCCAGCCAAGGTGGGTGCCAACAGGCAGAGGGAAGGGCCAGCGATTGGGGGGGGGGTGGCTGTGGTGACCAGGGGCGGCTGAGGGGCAATCGGGGATCCCCTCACCTCCCGTAGAGGGAGGCCAGACTGCAGTTTAGGCCTGCTCCCCGAGGGCTCCTGGACTGCAAGAGGGCACAGGGTGGGCTGAAGGACCCCCTGAGTGCACGAATTTTCATGCAACGGGCCTCTAGTAGTTGTAGAATAAGTAATTCTTAATATCTGCCAGGCAGGAACTGAAAGTCTACTGTACTGTAACTTCCTTTCAGTTTTTAGACTGATAAACAGGGCTGACAACATAACTTGCAGGGCTCAGTGCAAAATGAAAGTATGGAGCCCCTTATTGAAGAAGCAGGAGAAAAGTGCCATGAAAAGATACTAAAGAAACTCCAAAACTTTTTCCTTACTTTCATATTCTCTCAACTTTTATAGTATATTTATTTGCTATTTAATGCCATTCAAAGTACAGAAAAATTAAAAATTTAAGTTATTAGCCTGAATTTTACCATACATCTTCATATTTTACAATGCCAGTTTAAAAATGCAAATATAAAAGCATTTAACATTTATGCATAGTCATTGAAATGACACTATTTATATTTCATAGTGTGCACATGTCTGCATTTTATTCTTACCAAAATAGTGCAAATGCTACACAAGACTAACTCAGTTTTTAAAACTTCATTTTTTTATTTATGTACATTCTACCAATATTTTCTACCCTTGGCTTACTGATGAGTAAGGAAGACCAAAAGGAAGAGGAATTATGGTTTGCCCTTTCCTTCCGTCATTACTTTAAGTATAAGCGGTTGGTGGCATCTACACCACTTACTGTACCCTCATTGATTTGCTGGTCTTCTTTATTCACAGGGTATTGTGAACACTGTGAGTGGGGCAGCAAGGACTAGCAGTGAGCACACATATCGGAAAGTGCTAAAATATTATTTTTAACATTTAAAATGGAAATATTTTCAGTAGGGAGTTAAACAGAGTCAGCATTAATGTCCATTGTTATTGACATTATTGATCTATTATTTACTCTTCCTTTTAGTCTTCATCCCAAGGAAAACAAGCACTCACATACACTGGAATGTGTGGGGGAAACACACATTGATAAATACATTTGGAGTAGTAATTTGCATATTTATAGAATTTAAAATGTTTTTCAACCCTTTTTATGTGTACAAAAATAATTATACAAAGATATTTTTTGTAACACTAATTTTAATACTAAAAAGCTGGAAATAAATGTTAATTAGTAAGGAAATGGTTTTATGACTGATTGTGCATTTGTAATCTAGAACACTATACAATTATTAAAATAATTATGGAGATAAATATGCACTAAAATGGGAAGAATTCTAAATTATATTAAGAGAAAAAAGCAACTCATATAATATAACCTTAGTATAATTCCATTTATTTATTTAAAAAGAATATACAGTATATGTATCTAATCTAATAAAAGACTGCCGGGGTCCAACCCCAGCAGGTCCAGGGGTCCCCAAAGGTGTGGACGGAGTCGGTGAAGAAGGAATGGTCTCGATCTCCAGAGAGGTTCTGCTTCGGATCTCCAGCCAGGTTCTGTGGCCAGGTCCTGGTCAGGTTCTCTTGCCAATCTCCGCAGTCAGGTTCAGTCCAGGATCCCCTGCCATGCTCTCTCACCAGGCTTTGCCTCCAGGCTCCGAGGCCAGTCCCTGTCCAGGATCCTCCGGCATGCTCTCGCCAGCGAAGTTCTTCTGTCCCTAGAGAACGTTCTGTGTAGGTTCTGTGCCTAGGCTCTGTCTCTCTTGGTCCTGTCTTCCAAGCCCTGTCTGAGTTCTGTCTCTTGCTGTCTTGTTCTGAGTTCTGTCTGTTTCTGTCTTGTTACAACTGTATTTATACCAGTTGATTCAATCCTATCAATCTCTATTACAAAGGTTAGGGCGTTTCTTATCTCCATTCCAGGGAGAAAAGATTATGTAGTTTAAGCATGATTGTTCATAGTTAAAGGGATTAATTACCCGCCTGGCACTTAGTTGAGGGGTTTTATTCCCTCCCTAACTTCAGGGAAAATCCCTACCTGGGGATTCAACCTTTCTCGGAGAGGTGACCTTGGTTAAAACACAGTGCCAAGAAGGTGAGCAAACATATTAAGAACAGTATGCCATATATGCCAGGTCCCTTGAAACAGCAAGGATGGACCGGCTCCCGGCAAAAGACAAACATGCAAATTGACCGTACCTTTGCTATGCCTTAAGCCACGCCCACCAACCAATCAGAGCGAGTATATGCAAATTAACCCAACTAAGATGGCGGCTGGCAGCCATGGAGCTGGAGTGAGCAGGAAGCTTGCTTGCTTCAGTGATGGAGGAAGCCAAGTTTCCTGCCTGCCGCAGCCGGCTCTGAACTCCACTGAAGGCAACAAAGTTACAATTATAGAAGATAAATAAACCCCAGATACCTGCTTTCAGCTGGCTGTGGTCACGGAGCTGGAGTGAGCATGAGGCTTGGTTGCTCCAGTGATGGAGGAAGCCAAGCTTCCCGCCTGCCGTACCGGCTCTGAGCTCCATTGAAGGCAACAAAGTTTCAATTATAGAAGGTAAATAAATCACAGAATAAAAAAAAAAAAGAAAAAATGTAGAGGCTGGGAGCTTCCATCGCCGGGGGGCTTGGCTAGCCTGAAAATGGCCCTCAGCCCCTCACCCAGGCTGGCCAACCTCCATCGGGTGAGGGTCCCCATTGTGGGGGGGCTTGACCAGCCTGCAAACAGCCATCAGCCCCTCACCCAGGCTGGTCAGGCATCCCAGTGGGGACCCCCACCCTAAAGGGGGTGTGACCAGCTGCAGACAGCCATCAGCCCTTCACCCAGGCTGGCCAGGCACCCCAGTGGGGACCCCACCCTTAACGGGGTGTGACCAGCCTGCAAACACCCATCAGCCCCTCACCCAGGCTGGCCAGGCACCCCAACGGCACCCCCATCCTGATCCGGGACACCCTTCAGAGCAAACCAGCTGGCCCCCACCCATGCACCAGGCCTCTATCCTATATAATAAAAGGGAAATATGCAAACTGACCCTAATAGCAGAACAACTGGGAATGACTGGTCACTATGACACACACTGACCACCAGGGGGCAGACGCTTAATGCAGGAGCTGCCCCCTGGTGGTCAGTGCGCTCCCACAGTGGGAGCTCTGCTCAGCCACAAGCCAGGCTGATGGCTGCCAGTACAGTGGTGGTAGTGGGAGCCTCTCCCATCTCCTCAGCAGCACTAAGGATGTCAGACTGCAGCTTAGGCCTGCTCCCCACTGGCAAGTAGACATCCCCTGAGGGCTCCTGGGCTGCCAGAGGAATGTCTGATTCCCAGCTTAGGCCCAATCCCCCGGGGGGTGGTCCTAAGCCAGCAGGTGGTCATCCCCCGAGGGTTCCCAGACTGTGAGAGGGCACAGGCCAGGCTGAGGGGCCTCCCCTTCCAATGAGTGCACAAATTTTTGTGCACTGGGCCTCTAGTATGACACCCTTCCCATTGGCTAATCAGCAGGATATGCAAATTAACTGCCTACCAAGATGGCGGCCGGCAGCCATGCAGCTGAAGCGAACAGGAGGCTTGCTTGCTCCAGTGATGGAGGAAGCCAATGTTCCCGGCCTGCCGCTGCTGGGCTCTGAGCAGCACTCCAAGAAACAATGTTGCAATTATAGAAGCTAAACAAGCTCAGAGACCTGCTTTCACCCAGTTTTGGCCTCAGAGCTTAGAGCTGCTGTGATGGCAACAGAGTTTCAATTATAGAAGCCAAACAAACCTAGAAACCTGCTTTCAGCCCTCAGAGCTGGAGCCGGTTCTCAGCTCCAGTGACAGCTATAGAAGGTAAATAAATCCCAGAATAAAAAAAAAAAAGACAAAAAGGAGAGGCTGGGAGCTTAAATTGCCCTCCAGCCTGAAAACGGCTCTCAGGCCCTCACCCAGACTGGCCAGGCACCCCAGTGGGGACCCCCAACCTGAAGGGGGTGTGACCAGCTGCAAACAGCCTTCAGCCCGTCATCCAGGCTGGCCAGGCACCCAAGCGGGCCCCCCACTCTGATCCAGGACACTTTCATGGCAAACCAGCCGGCCCCCACCCGTGCACCAGGTCTCTATCCTATACTACAGCCAGGGTGGGACAGCACGAGCTGCCATCCGGGCCCCATGTGCAGCCCTGGGCAGTGGGGCATAAGCCCCACCCCCAGCCGGGACCCCTGTGCCACCTGAGCCCTGCACTGCTAAGCCCCGCCCCCAGCTGGGACCCTATGACTATTGGAGAGCAGGAAAGTGCCGCTGGGCCCTGGATAGCTGTGGTGATCCAGCCATCGGTAAGTAGAAAAGTGCGGCCTGTAGGCAGCCCCCAGCTGCACCTGATCCGGGAGCAGGAAAGCAAGCCCGGCCTGAGGGCAGCCCCCAGCTGTGCCTTCTCCCCGGTCGCCATGGCGATCTGGGAGCAGGAAAGCCCGGCTTGTAAGCAGCACCCCCATCCTGGCCATAGCTCAAGGGAGAGTACAACATGCAGTGGAGGCCAGGAGCCTGAGAGATCAACACAGAGGGGCTCCTGCTCCAAGCCTCCATGTGTGGCTGGGGGCAGGCCCCCAGCAGACACACACACACACACAAACACACACACACACACACACAGTGCCTGCTCTGAGCCTCCAATGTGGCTGGGGGCAGACCCCCAGTGGGGACACACACACACACACACACACACACACACACACACATGGCAACTGCTTTGAGCCTACATGGCGTGGCTGGGGGCAGGCCCTAGCAGACAGACACACACACACACACACACACACACACACACACACACACACGGCACGCCTGCTCCAAGCCTCTGCTGCCAGACTGTGGCCATCAGTAGGACATCCACTGAGGGCTCCTGGACTGTGAGAGGGGCAGGCTGGGCTGAGGGAACCCCACCCCCCAGTGCACAAATTTCGTGCACCAGGCCTCTAGTGTGTGTGTGTGTGTGTGTGTGTGTATATATATATATATATATTCATATTCCCATGTTGGTTCAGAATGGTACATATAGAGGAGACAGAGAGAGGAAGGGGACTAGGAGGATGAAGAGGAATTTACACATGTACACTTAAATACTGCCCTCCTGTTTTACAAAAGGAATGTGTACATTGTATAAAAGAGAGAGGGAGGAAAAAACTTCATTGTCTTCTCAAATATTTATTGTGCAAGAGTAAGGAATCTAATTTTGTCTAGTATTTTATATTTAAGAATTAATATAATGATTAAAACTTCATTACATCTATAATAATAGAAGTGTAATATGCTAATTAGACCAGACGTCCTTTTGGACGACCTTCCAGACGAAGCCAGGGCTGCGAGGGAAGCCTGGGTCTGAAGAGAAGCCTGGGTTCTGGGTGCCTGCCTGCTGGTGGCCGGAGGAAAGCCGGTGCCTGCAGCCGGGGGAAGGAAGGCCTACTCTTGCACGAATTTCGTGCATCGGGCCTCTAGTTTTAAATAAAAAAAACTAAACAAACCAGCTTTTGACACAATCCACCTTACTTGCCATATATACTACCTAACAAGCTGAAACCGTCCCTCACCTCAGGAAGATATAATTTCTTTCTTATTATGCTTAGAATCTTGGAATAATTTAGTTCACCATAACCTTTGATCCTGAGTTAAAGTCCTAGGTTACTGGCAATAGTATTTTCTTTCCAAGTTTCTAAAATTATCTTGCCTTTTATGCCCATGTTTTCACTGGGAGTACTGAATCCACTGTAAAATAAAGCTTAATTATAATTTTACTTTATATTTTAGATAGTCATATTACTTTGTGACTTGGGATGAAGACTGAAAGGAAGAATAAAATAATAGGCTAGCCCATATTGTTGTAATTTAAGTTAATATAACTTACACTCGATATAAGCTTTCTATATTGAAAGGTACATATCAGCTATTCACTGATGGTTTGAGGTATAGGAGTGGTATAAATTTAAACTCTTAAATTCCCAAGGAAATTTCAAAAGGTCCCACTTATGTGTTATTTACCAATTACATCAACAATCAAGTACATATTATGAACAATCCCTATGGTAAATTTGATGGAGGACAAATTTAAGATTGTTCCTTCTGTTAAAGGACAGGTACATGTAAGGTATGGGAAGTCAAATCTAAGAAAGTCTAGCTTTGAAGGCATTCAAGTGGTTGTGGTAGAGTTAAGGATATTCAAAGTCTTGCTAAGAAGCACAAAACATGATCCTTATTCTCTGAGGGCATATAATCTAGTTTTATTCATATGTAAAGAACACCAACTGTGAGGCTGTATTGCTAAGTATTAATTGAGTAGAACAAATAAGGGCTATAGAAAGTCACAGGAAGGGCACATTGTTACTCTACTACTCATGGAGTAGTCAGGTAAATTGATAGCATAAGACATGAAACATTTGGTAACGTCTAGAAGGTAATTGGAATATGTAATTAAACCTTGGGAGAGAATACTGGGTTAAAGATAGACTTTGGAGTCATTTGCATAGATATGATAGATAAGATCTCCATTAGGAGATATAGAGAGTAAGAAGGAAAGGACGATTAAAATCTAAAGAAAATAGTAAGACACTGTGAAAATAAGAACACATATTAAAAAAAATTAAAATACAATCATTAAAATAAAATCTTATGGCCTGGTTAATGTAAAGATATTAGCAAATAGTAGATAGTTCTGAGAGAATTATACAGTAGGTAGCATGGAGAAATAGGAAATGAAAAACCCCACATGAATTAAGAAAAATGAAGAGAGAGAAAGATCAGGATATTATCCAACAAGATTTTCAGAAAGAAAGATAAGAAAGAAGAGGGACAAATTTGATGATACAATGGTTGATAATTTTCCAGAATTGATAAAATAATGTCTCAAAGTCAATAATCAGGAGTTTCAAGCAGAATAAATAAAAAGAAGTACATGCTAGGCAGTGAAATTGTACTACTGCAAAGACAAAGGTAAACTCTAGAAATGAATCCTATATAATAAAAGCCTAATATGCTAAGTGTCCAGTCATCCATTCAACCAATCAAAGTATAATATGCTAATGATATTCTAAGGCTGCTCAACCACTCGCTATGATGTGCACTGACCACCAGGGGGCAGACGCTCCAACCAGTAGGTTAGCTTGCTGCTGGGGTCCGGGTGATTAGGACTGAGTGAGACAGGCTGGACATGCCCTGGAGCCCTCCCACTTCTCTCCCCAGCTGGCCAACCTCCCACATCCCTCCCTGGCCCCAAGTGTGCACCAGTAGGGTCCCTCAGTCTGGCCTGCGCCCTCTTGCAATCCAGGACCCTCCGGGGGATGTTGGAGAGCTGGTTTTGGCCTGATCCCACACGCATAAAAGGTGAATATGCAAATAAACGGTGGAACAACTGATCACTGTGTTGCACACTGACCACCAAGGGGCAAATGCTCAATGCAGGAGCTGCCCCCTGGTGGTCAATGCACTCCCACAAGGGTGAGCGCTGCTCAGCCAGAAGCTGGGCTCATGGCTGGCGAGTGCAGCGGAGGTCACAGGAGTCTCTCCTGCCTCCATGGCAGCACTAAGGATGTCTGACTGCCAGCTTAGGCCTGCTCCCCATGGGCCTAAGCCATCAGTCGGACATCCCCCGAGGGCTCCCAGACTGTGAGAGGGTGCAGGCTGGGCTGAGGGCCCCCCTGAGTGCACAAAGTTTGTGCACTGAGCCTCTAGTAAAATATAAAAGACAGATTACCTACGAATAAATAACTATTAAATAGAGCAGCAACAGAGTTCTCAAGAACAATAGTGGAAGCCAGAAGCTAATTAAACAGTAACTTCAAAGAGCTGAAGGGGGAAAAGAAATCAATAAATTTAGAATTTAATATGCAACTAAACTGTCCCTTAGGAGTTCCCAAATTGGTACTTTTGGACAGACTAAAAAAATTTATCACAAATTGTAATTGAAAGACTAAAATATTCACATCAGTAGTATATATTGTTTAAACATGTATTCATACATATTATACATGTATTCATATGACACCTGTACAATATACATAAGTGGTAAAATGATAAAAGAAAGCATAAAAAAAGAGAAACACCTAATTAAAAATAGTGATTATCTCTGGGATAAGGGAAGAGAATTGATTTGGAGTTTTATTTGGATTACTTAAACTAGTGTGTATGGGCATTCATTATAATATTTTTTAGACTTTTTTGTCTACTTTTAAAAAGGACTAGAGAGTTTTAAAGAAAGTAATGATCTACAGTATTAAATATTGCACCAGAAAATTCTGCAGATTTAAATACTGAAAGCCCACTAAATATACTCCAGAGAACTGTTTTCCTGGAGGAGAATGGAAATATCCTTTCCAGCCTGCCTACATCTGCTTCTGTCATTTTATTTTTTCTATCACCATTTATCCCCTCTAAGCCTTCATCTACCCCTACCTCTCTTCCCCCAGCAATCACCACACTGCTGTCCTCGTCCATGAGTTTCTCTCTCTCTTATTTCTTTTTTGCTTAATCCCCCCACCTACCCTCCCCCACCCTACCAAAGCTGTCTGCCTGCTATCTATGAGTCTGTCTCTATTTTTCTTGGTAGTTCAGTTTGTTCATTAAATTCCACATGTGAGGGGAATCATATGGTACTTGTCTTTGACTGTGAACTTCAGTTTTTTAGTCTGTAGAACCAATATATTAACAATGCTTACTTCATATGGTCACTGTGAGGATTAAATGAGGTAATGCATGTAAATGCCTAGCACACACTCAAAAGTGCCAATTATTAGTATAAAAAATACAGGGTGGGGCAAAAGTAGGTTTACAGTTGTTTGTATGGAAAATAATACAATAAGCAATAATAATAGTAGAAGAATAAACTGTAAACATACTTTTGCCATACTCTGTATATAATTTGACAGCAACCACGATAGTCTGAGCTCTAACCATCTATTGTTTTAACTATTGAAATTTTTTCCAATTGTTCCTAATCGTTCTTACATTCACATTCACCGCCTTTCTATTCATTTCACCATAGCAGCCAGTGTTTTTTTAAAACCATATATTTCATCATATATCTCTCCCTGTTTAAATGCTTTAAATGGCTTCCATTTATACCTATGATAAAGTGATAAATCCTGAGTTCTTAACATTGACCTAACTTTAAAAAAAAATAATCCTTACCCAAAGATATTTTTTACTGATTTTAGAGAGAGCAAGGGAATGAGGGAGAGGGAGAGGAAGAAGAAGAGGGAGAAGAAAAGCGGGGGGCGGAGGGAGAGAAAAAGAAAGAGCGATATGAAAGAGAAACATTGCTTGTTTGCCTCCCATAAGCACCCCAGCTGGGAAATCAAATCTGTGTGTGCCCTGACCTGGAATGGAACAGGCAACCTTTCAGTGCATGGGACAATGCTCCAACCAACTGAGCCACCCGGCCAGGGCCATTGACCTGTTTAAACATAAAAAAGTCCCTGCTTATAACTCTCTAAGCTCATCTGGTACTGCTGTCTCCCTTGCAACTATAGACCTACTGTCCTTTTAATTATTTGCTCAACAAACCTTTTCCACCCTAGGAACTTCATATATATTATTCCCTCTGTCTTAAATACCCATTCCTATTTATTCTTTAGACATTGGTTCACACATCACTTCTTCAGAGAGGCCCTTCCTAAAATAAACTCCCTACTAAATTTAGGATTCTCTACTAAAGTGGTTCATAGATTCAAACACAATTTATAATTTTATTAATTTATATAATGATTAGTTTAATAACTTATTCTCCACTAATCTATGACTCCAAAAGGACAGGGATCATAACTGCTTTTTAAAAATTTTAAGTGCCTAGTACATAGCAGGTACTAAATAATGATTTTGAACAAATAAATGAGTGAGATAATATATATGGAAGCATTTAGTACAGTGCCTGACATAAGCAATACTCATGTTGATTTTACTTTTTAATTAATTAATTAATTAAAAATATATTTTATTGATTTTAGAGAAGAAGGGAGAAGGAGAGACAGATAGAAACATCAATGATGAGAGAGAATCATTGATTGGCTGCCTCCTGCATGCCCCCTACTGGGGATTGAGCCTGCAACCCAGGCATGTGCCCTTGGTCAGAATCGAACCTGGAACCCTTCAGTCCAAAGGCTGACGCTCTATCCATTGAGCCGAACCAGCTAGGGCTTATTTTTTATTTTAAACATTTTACATAAGATACTGCCCTTTCATTTAATGCAATGTCTTAGGTTTTTAAAAAAGTATGTATTTTAAATGTTTTGGATGGCTATAGTCATTCCACTAGATGTCAGGCTAACCTAAAAAATTAACTGCTGTAAAATTGAAGCACTCTGTAATTCCAGTGTTCAGTGGAGCTCTTAATTTCCTCATTTTTAATTTAATGAAGAAAGATACTTTTTTTGATACCTTTGAAATTAAGATTGTGGGTGCTACATGATTGTATATTGAGAACCAAGGATATAATTCTCTTGTGCTGTAGAAGGTAATGGAGATTTTGGGTTCTTGGTCAAAGAATTGGACTATCAGTCATAAGATATTTATGAAATATAATAATCTATAATAATAAAAGTGTAATATGCTAATTAGACTAGACATCCTTCTGGACGACCTTTCAGATGAAGCTGGGGCTGCGAGGGAAGCCCAGGTCTAAGCTGCCGGAGGGAAGCTGGTGCCGGTAGCCGGGGGAAGGGAGGCCTACTCTTGCATGAATTTCATGCATCTGGACTCTAGTGTGATAATAAAGCTGCTGATATTTACTTAGCACTAAATACGTGTTAGATAACTTGTCAAATGCTTAAATGTTTGATCTGATTTAATCTCTATTAATAAATTAGTACAGTACTAGAAGTATCTCAGTAAAATAATCTAAAAAAAGAGAAACATGCAAAATGACTGCAACTCTGCTACTCCCCAAGACATGCCCACCAGCCAATCACAGTGACTATATGCAAATGAACCCAACCAAGATGGAGGCCGGCAGCCCCAGAGCTGGAGTGAGCAGGAGGCTTGGTTGCCCTGGTGATGGAGGAAGCCAAGCTTCCTGCCTGCCTTGGCCAGTTGTGGTCTCCACTCAAGGCAACAAAGTTTCAATTATAGAAGATAAATAAATCCCAGATACCTGCTTCAAGCCAGCCTCCAATGGGAGCTTGGGTGGCTGGGGGGCTTGGCCAGCCTGCAAACAGCCATCAGCCCCTCACCCAGACTGGCCAGCACCCCAGCAGGAACCCCACCCTGAAGGGTGTGTAGCCAGCCTGAAAATGGCCCTCAGCCCCTCACGCAGGCTGTCCACATCCTCATGGGGTGAGGGTCTCCTCTGGGGGTCTTGGCCAGCCTGCAAACAGCCATCAGCCTCTCACCCAGACTGGCCAGGCGCCCCAGCAGAACCCCCCACCCTGAAGAGGGTGTGGCCAGCCTAAAAACGGTCCATCAGCCCCTCACCCAGGTTGTCCAGGCACCCCAGTGGGGACCCCCACACTGAGGGGGCTGTGGGCAGCCTGAAAACAGCCATCAGACCCTCACTCAGACTGGCCAGGCACCCAAGAGGGGATCCCCACCCTGAAGGGGCTGTGGCCAGCCTGAAAGCAGTCATCAGCCCCTCACCCAGGCTGGCCACACCCTTATGGGGTGAGGGTCCTCATTAGGGGGCTTGGCCAGCCTGAAAACAGCCATCAGCCCCTTACCCAGGCTGGCCAGGCACCCCAACAGGGACCCCCACCCTGAAGGGGCTGTGACCAGCCTGCAAACAGTCATCAGCCACTCACCCAGGCTGGCCAGGCACCCCAGCAGGACCCCCCACCCTGATCTGGGACACCCTTCAGGGAAAACCAGCCCCCACCCATGCACCAGGCTTCTATCCTATATAATAAAAGGGTAATATGCAAATTGACCCTAACAGCAGAACGACTAGGAATGACTGCTCACTGTGACACACACTGACCACCAGGGGGCAGAAGCACAATGCAGGAGCTTCCCCCTGGTGGTCTGTGCTTTCCCACAGGGGGAGCTCTGCTCAGCCACAAGCCAGGCTGATGGCTGCCAGTACAGTGGTGGTGGTGGGAACCTCTCCCACCTTCTCAGCAGCGCTAAGTATGTCCCACTGCAGGTTAGGCCTGCTCCCCGCTGGCAAGTGGATATCCCCCAAGGGCTCCCAGGCTGCCAGAGGGATGTCTGACTGCCAGCTTAGTCCCAATCTCCCCGGGGAGCTGGCCTAAGCCAGCAAGTGGACATCCCCTCAGGGGTCCCAGACTGCAAGAGGGCACAGGTTGGGCTGAGCAACCCTGTCGAGTACACATATTTTTGTGCACCGGGCCTCTAGTCTATATATATAAAAGCCTAATATGCAAAGTGTCCTTTCACTTTGCATATTTGACAAACCAGGAGTTCGATTGGTCGCTACGATGTGTACTGACCACCACGGGGAGGCGTGGAACAAAGGGTGGCCCTGATCTGCAGCTGGCAGCCAGGGAAGGGAGTTCCCGGCTGGCAGCTGCCAGCTGCTAGGGATCCTACCCATGCACGAATTTTGTGCACTGGGCCTCTAGTCCTGTGAGATAAGTAGTATTACTAACCTCAAGTTTACTAAAAAGTCAAGTTTAAAGAGTTGAAATAGCTGTTTTAAAAACTCTAAAAGAAATAGCATAACAAACATATCACAATTATCCTATATAATAAAAGCCTAATATGCAAATCGACTGAACAGCAGAATGACTGGTGGAATGACCTGTTGCTATGATGTGCACTGACTACCAGGGAGCAGACGCTCAATGGAGGAGCTGCTCCCAGCCCGCAGGCCCCAGGCCAACCAAAGTGGGTGCCAGCAGGGACGCCCCAATCACCCTGCTGGTCACCCCACAGATTGGCCCTGATCGTTGACCAGGCCTAGGGACCCTACCTGTGCATGAATTTCGTGCACTGGGTCTCTATTTATAAAAATAAATTTAAAGTATTTTAATAATGGGGGACTTGTCAACTCACTGCCACTTGGAACTCAGGGTTTTGTTTATGTGACAGCTAAATTAATGATGTTGTTTAGTAGAAGGGATTAGGATGGTGGTGGAAGGAGCATAGATTTGGAATTGGGTACACCTGGGCTTGCATCTCAGTATCACCATTTACTAGCTTTAGTCTGATTAGGGGCAAGTTATTACATATTTTTGAGCCTTAATTCTCTATTAGTTAAGTGGAGATGTAATAAAATTCCTGCCTCACAGTGCTGAAGTAAAGGTTAAATGGGAAAATACATGGAAAGTGCCTACTATAGTGCCTAGCATATAGTAAATTATAGTTCAATAAATCGTAGGGTTTTTTTTTATTACTTTTGTTATAAATGTCTCAGTCTAAGAAAAACATTAATTTTGTGAATACTATGGGTAAAAAAACTCATATTTTGATCATGGTAGATGAATATGCAAAATAGCAATGTCACATTCATACTTTAATGACTTAAAATTTCTCTATAGACTGTTTACGTACAAAGATTAATTAACTTTCAAAATTTGAGAGAATATTTCCATTGAGGAGCTAAGAATTAAGACTATATAACTCATACTTAGTCAACATTTTTCAATTACCTTTGGTACTTGGTTATGATAATAAAGGAAGTAGAGAAGAGTTTCACTCTTTTTTCCGTATTTATTAGTACTTACAATTTATTAATAGTAATACATCACTTCTTACATAGATCTTTTTAATAGCCTTTAAAATCATCTCTCTGTTTCAGTCTCCTTTACACAAGTTTGAAAGATGAATACTTCTCAGAGCACAGCTCAAACCGTATCATGACTTGCTCAAGCTTCTGCAGCCTCCATATGTTTCTCCCCTTTTTAATATGATATGCTCTTGCATATATCCAGAGCGGGATCAAAATATGTGGGCACACAAACTAATGTTCCCATATAATTTAATATTTCAAAATTATTTATAAACTTATTTAATGGGTTTGGAGGGAATATATTTTTCTTTTACACTTTAAGAATTTTTTCTGGAGTTTAACCTGATTTATTCCTTTTTAAAAAAAGATTTAAATTCTTTATTGTTTAAAGTATTACATGAGTCTCCTTTTCCTCCCATTGACTTCTCCTCAGCCACATCCACCACCCAGCACATGCCCTCAAACCACGCCCGCCCCCCACCCCCCACTGTCTGTGTCTATTGGTTATGCTCATATGCATGCATACAAGTCCTTTGGTTGATCAAGTCTTACTCCCTCTCCCCCTACCTTCCCTCATAGGTTGTACAGTCTATTCGATGCTTCTATGACTCTGGTTCTATTTTTATTCATCAGTTTATGTTGTTCATTATATTCCACAAATGAGTGAGATCATGTGATATTTAGCTTTCTCTGACTGGCTTATTTCACTTACCATAATGTTTTCCAGTTCTCCAGATTATGATAATCAAATAAGATAATCTATGAAAAATGTTTGCTTAATGACTGCCCAATAGGAAATGCCATCAGCATCACTACCACCACCACCACCACCACCACCACCACCATCATCTCCATTACTATTAGCAACATAATCAGGATCACCCTAAGTAGGACAGCCATTCTGACACTTAGACCAGAGGGGGGACTATTGGAATTAGAGGAAGGGATAAGGGATAGATAATAATGCTGTTGCAAATGGTAAGAATTCCTTATTTTTTACAGCAGTGTAGTATTCCATTGTGTAGATGTACCACTATTTTCTAATCCACTCATCTTTTTATGGGCACTGAGGCTGTTTCCAAATCTTAGCTATTGTAAATCGTGCTGCTATGAACATAGGGCTGCACATATCCTTTCTGACTGGTGTTTTTGTTTTCTTGGGATATATTCCTAGAAGTGGGATCACTGGGTCAAATGGGAGTTCCATTTTTAGTTTTTTGAGGAAACTACTGTTTCCACAGTGGCTGCACCATTCTTCATTCCCACCAGCAGTGCATGAGAGTTTCTTTTTTTCCACATCCTCGCCAGCACCTGTTGTTTGTTGATTTGTTGATGATAGCCATTCTGACAGGTGTGAGATGGTAACTCATTATTGTTTTGATTTGCATCTCTTGGATGATTAATGACTTTGAGCATGTTTTCATATGTCTCTTGGACTTCTATATGTCCTCTTTCTATTTAGGTTCTTTGCCCATTTTTTGATTGGATTGTTTATCTTCCTTTTGTTAAATTGTATGAGTTCTCTGTAAATTTTGGAGATTAAACCCTTATCAGAGATAACATTGGCAAATATGTTCTTCCATGCAGTGGAATTTCTTGTTGTTTTGTTGATGGTTTCTTTTGCTGTGCCTAAGCTTTTTATTTTGATGTAGTCCCATTTGTTTATTTTCTCCTTAGTTTCCATTGCCCTAGGAGCAGTATTGGTAAAGATAATGCTATGACAAATGTCTGCTATTTTGCTGCCTATGGATTCTTCTAAGATTTTTAATGGTTTCCCATCTTATGTTTAAGTTCTTTATCCATTTTGAGTTTATTTTTGTGAATGGTGTAAGTTCATGATCTAGTTTCATTTTTTTTGCATGTATCCGTCTAATTTTCCCAACACCATTTATTGAATAGGTTGTATTGACTCCATTGTATGCTGTTGCCTCCTTTGTCAAATATTAATTGAGCATCATGGCTTGGGTTGAGTTTTGGGTTCTCTGTTCTGTTCCATTGGTCTATATGTCTGTTCTTGTGCCAGTACCAGGCAGTTTTGAGAACAGTGGGTTTGTAGTATAGCTTGATATCTGGTATTGTGATCCCTCCAACTTTGTTCTTTCTCAAGATTGCTGGAGCTATTCGGGGTCTTTTTTTTATTCCAGATGAATTTTTGGAGAGTTTGTGGTCTTTGTAGTATGTTGTTGGTATTTTAATGGGGATTGCATTCAATCTATAGATTGCTTTGGGTTGTATGGACATTTTAATGATGTTGATTCTACCAATTAATGAACACGGTATAGTCTTCCATTTGTTTATGTCTTTCTCTATCTCTTTTTTCAGCGTCCTATAATTTTTGGTGTACAGGTCCTTTATTTCCATGGTTAAATTTATTCCTATGTGTCTTAATTTTTTTGTTGCAAAGGTAAACAGGATTTTTTTTAAAATTTCTCTTCCTGTGAGTACATTATTAGTGTATAAAAAAGCTATAGATTTCTGGATGTTAATTTTGTATCCTGCTACATTGCCAAAGTCATTTATTAATTCTTGTAGTTTTTGATGGAGTCTTTAGGGTTTTCTATGTACAATATCATGTCATCTATGAATAATGACAATTTTACGTCTTCTTTTCCAATTTGGATGTGTTTATTTCTCCTTCTTCTCTGATGTCTATGGCTAGCACTGCCAGTACTATGTTGAACAGGAGCAGTGAAAGTGGGCATCCCTGTCTTGTTCCTGTTCTTAGGGGAAATGGTTTTAGTTTTGCCCATTATGTATGGCTATAGGTTTGTCATATAAGGCTTTTATTGTGTTGAGTTATGATCCCTCTAGTTCCACTTTGCTGAGAGTTTTTATCAGGAAAGGGTGTTGGATTTTGTCAAATGTATTTTCTGCATTAATTGATATGATATGATTATGTGATTTTTGTCTCTCAATTTGTTTATGTGTTGTATCACATTTATTGATTTGTGGATATTGTACCAGCTTTGCATCCCTGGAATAAATCCTACTTGGTCATGGTGTATAATCTTTCTAATGTAATGCTGGATCCAAGTTGATAGCATTTTGTTGAAGATTTTAGCATCTTTGTTCATCAGGGATATTAGCCTGTAGTTCTCTTTCTTTGTAGTGTCTTTATCTGGTTTTGGGATTAGGGTAATGCTGGCTTCATAGAAAGAGCTTGGAAGTGTTCCTTCCTCTTGAATTTTTTTGGAATAGTCTGAGGATGACAGGTTTTAGTTCTTTGAATGTTTGGTAAAACTCCCCTGTTGAGCCATATGGCCCCTGGCTTTTGTTTGCTGGAAGTTTTTTTTTGGTGATTGCTTCAATTTCCATTTTAGTTATCAGGCTGTTGAGATTTTTTGATTCTTCTTGATTGATTTTTGGGAGGTCATATTTTTCTAGGAATATGTCCATTTCCTGTAGGTTGTTTAGTTTGTTGGAATAGAGTTTTCATAGTATTTTTTTACAGTCCTTTGTATTTCTGTGGGATATGTTGTTATTTTGCCTCTTTCATTTCTGATTTTGTTTATCTGGGTATTCTCCCTTTGTTTCTTGGTGAGCCTGGCTAGATGTTCATCAATCTTGTTTATCCTTTCAAAGAACTAGCTCTTTATTTCATTGATCTTTTGTATTGTTTTTTGTTTGTTTGTTTTTGTCTCTATGTCATTTATTTCTGCTCTTATCATTATTATCTCCTTCCTTCTGCTCACTCTGGGGCTTTTCTTGTTGCTTTCTTTCGAATTCTTTAAGTTGTAGAGTTAGATAATTTATTTTCTTTCTTTCTTTCTTTCTTTCTTTCTTTCTTTCTTTCTTTCTTTCTTTCTTTCTTTCTTTCTTTCTTTCTTTCTTTCCTTTCTTCTTTCTTTTTCTTTCTTCTCTCTTTCTCTCTTCTTTCTTTTTTTTCAGGTAAGCCTGTAATGCTATGAACTTTTCTCTCAGGACTGCTTTCACTGTGTCCCATAGATTTTGGATTGTTGTGTTTTTGTTGTCATTTGTTTCCAGGATGTTTTTAATTTCTTCTTTGATCTCTTTGGTAACTCATGCAATTTAATAGCATGCTATTCAGCCTCCAAGTGTCTGAATTTTTTTGATTGTTTTTATTGTAGTTGGTTTCTAATATCATGCCATTGTTGTCTGAGAAGATGCTTGACAGGATTTCAGTCTTAAATTCAGAGAGACTTTGCCCAGTATGTGGTCTATCTTTGAAAATGTCTCATGTGCACTTGAGAAGAATGTGTATTCTGTAGCTTTGGGGTGAAATGTTCTGAAGATGTCAATTAAGTCCATCTTATCTAGTGAGTCATTAAGGGTTGCTGTTTTTTTGCTGATTTTTTTTGTCTAGAGGATTTATCCAGTGATGTCAGTGGGGTATTAAAGTCCCCTACTATGATTGTATTGCTGTAGATATCTCCCTTGATATCTTCCAAAAGTTTTTTTTAGTATTTGGGTGCTCCTGCATTGATTGCATATATGCTTACCAGAGTTATATCCTCTTATTGTTTTGATCCCTATAGCATTATGAAGTGACCTTCCTTATCTCTTGTTATGGCCTTCATTTTGAGGTCTATTGTATCAGATATAAGTATTGCTACCTCAGCGTTTTTTTTTTTTTTCAATTCCATTTGCCTAAAAGATATTTTTCCATCCCTTCACTTTCAGTCTGTGTGAGTCTCTTGTTCTGAGGTGGGTCTCTTGTAGATAGCATATATGGGTCATGTTTTCTTATCCATTCAGCCACTTGATGTCTTTTGATTGTAGCATTTAGTCCATTTACATTTAAAGTTATTATTGAAAGGTACTTGTTTGTAGCCATTTATATTTTATTTTTTGTGCCTATGTTCCTTCTTCCCCTTTTTTCTTCTTCTTTTTACAACATTCCATTTTGCATTTCTTGCATTACTGGATTGGTCATGATAAACTCCCTTAGCCTTTTTTATATTATCTGTGAAGCTCCTGATTTCCCCTTCAATTTTGAATGATAGCCTTGCTGGGTAGAGTATTCTTGGATTCAGTCCCTTGCTTTGCATCACTTAGTATATTTCCTTCCGTTCCTTTCTGTCCTGATGTGTTTATGTTGAGAAATCATTTGATAATCTAATGGGAGATCCCTTGTAGGTAACTTTCTGTCTCTTTCTTGCAGCCTATAAGATTCTCTCTTTGTCATTAATGTTTGCCATTGTAATTATGATGTGTTTTGGTGTGGGTCTTTTCAGGTTCATCTTGTTTGAGATTCTCCATGCTTGTATGACTTTTCTTCCCCAAATCAGGGAAGTTTTCTGACATTATTTCTTCAAATAGGTTTTCTAACCCTGTTCCTCTTTTTGTCGTTCTGGCACCCCTATTATATGTATGTTGCTTCATTTCATGTTGTCCCAAAGCTCCCTTTGGCTCTCTTCCTGTCTTTTAATTATTTTCCAATTGAAGTTCAGATTGGGTGTGTTTTGCTTCCCTGTCTTCTAATTCACTAATTTGGTCCTCTGCTTCTCCCAGTCTACTGTTGAAAGCTTCCATAGTGTTTTTTATTTTAGCTATATCAGTCTTTATTTCCTTTTGATCTTGCATAGGTTGTTGATTTTCTCATCCATCCAGTTTATGAACTGTATGACCCTTATTCTGAATTTTTTGACATATTGCACACCTTCATTTCATTTAGTTAATTTTCTGGTAATACCTTATTTTCTTTTGTTTGGGGGTTGTTATTCTATCTCCCCATTTTTGCTCTCACCAAAGGATCTAGGTGTCTATTTATGTAGGGCCTGTGGTTACAGCTGTAGGCTTGGTGATGGGTCACACAGGTGTGATGGCAACTGCTCCTTGGGCTGTCCTGGCTGCTGCTGCTTGTGCGGTGTTTTGCACAGTCTCTGGCCATGGCTGCTCCTTGGGCTTTTGCAGGTGGTGCTTGCTCCTTGGGTGGTCATGGTGGCTCAAGAAATTTTTAAAATTCAGGAAATACAAAGAATAGTATAACAATACTGTTATTCCTCTGATATATGTTAATTTGTATCATACTTTGAAGGAAACATGACTGTTTAAGTTTAAGCCCTAAGGAACTAAACCAACATCCCATTCACCTTTCTACCCACTCTGAAGTGTCCTCTAGGAAGAATTTAATGTGTTTCCTATTCAAATGATTTTAAAAATAGTTTTACTTATCTGTGCCTACAAAATAATTTTTATTTTTTTTGTGTGGTTTTAATTTACACATGATATCATACTGTAACTAGCACTGGCAGTTTTGGTTAATATTATATATTCAAAATCTGTTTATTATAGATATAGATAGATATAATCTGTTTCTTTTAGCTGTTGTATAGCCCATCTCATGAATACACCACATTTTATTTGTTAAGTCTCCTACAGCTGGACAGTTAGGATTATTTTCTGTTTCCACTCTTAAAAACTATGCTGAATGTTTTCATATATCCCAGAACACAAATATAAGTTTCTCTAAGGGATCTATCTTTAAATGCATGAAATTTTTTTTATTTTACTAAATACAATCAAATGCTTTTGCAGAAAGTCCTTATTTTCTTTCATTTTCATCACAACTTGGTAGATATTATCTTTTTATTTTTTTAATCTGCTTTTCTCTGGTTACTTTTAAGATTAAGAATCTTTTCCTAATGTGATTGGCCTTTTAATTTTTCTTGGCTGTTTATCTTCTTTGCCCATTTTTTGTGTGAGTTGTTAATATTCCCTCCCCCTTTTTTTTGAGTCTGAAAATATCTGCTTCCTATTTGTCATGAACTTTTAGTCTTTAATTTTTTTCATTAAGCTATCTTGAATTTATATGTAATCAAAATTCAAAGAATTAAAATCATAATACTGAGTATTTAAAAACATGAATGTGATGAATTTCTTTGTTTTGTTTGATCTTTTAAAATGTACTTCAGTAATATTTATAGTTTTCTGCATTTTTGTTTAGAGTTTTTCCTAAGTATTTTATAGTTTTATTCCTATTGTGAATGAGAATTTTCAAAATTACTATTTCTAATTTATTTGCTTATAAATAGGAACTTTATTGAATTTCATATTCATATTGTTTTGCTTACATCTCTCAAGATTTTCTATGAAGATGAAGAAAATAAAGACAGTTTTGTCAGTTTATATCACTCATTCAATATCTGGTCTTTTTACTTTGATTAGGGCCTCCAGCATAATATTGGCTAGTCACAATGCTAGCAGGTATCTTGGTGCATTCCTGACTGTAATGGAAATAATTCTAATGTTTCCTATAAATTATGATGCTTGGTACAGAATTGTCTAGGTATACCGTCCTTAAAGTTTTGTTTAAATCCCAGTTCTTCACATTTTTCTTTTAAAAAACATTGTGAATAGTAACTTGAATATATCAAATGACTTTTCTGCATCTATTGAGATACTCATTTTTCTCCTTTAATTTGTTAATATGGTGAATTGTAATGACAGAGTTTCTTTCGTTATTATTGCTTAGTTTTTATTATTTCTAGTTATTCATTTCATTTGAAACTCAATGAACAATTCTCCTCAATAGATGGTACACTATCATCATTGGTCCATGGCTCCTGTATTGTACCATTTTACACATTTTTATTTTTACTATCCACAGCCCAATTCCATTTCTCCTGCCCTCAAAGGCTTTTACTTTTATGCGTTTGTTGTATATCTTGGTAAAATAAAGTATTATTTTGTGTGTGCATCTATGTATGAATTTATGTAAGTGTTGTTGTCTTACAGCTCTTACTTTGTTTCAATCTTTTTCACTCAACACTACATGTTTAAGATAGCTTTATATGTATACTAGAGGCCCAGTGCATGAACTCGTGCACGGGTGAGGTCCAGCCGGCCTGGCCCAAGTCGGCGGATTGATCAGGGCCAGACCGATCAGGGCTGGGCCTGCTGGGGGGAGGGGCCTCGGGTGATTGGCTGGTGGGTCCCACCCCTGATTGGGGTAGGGGGGCCGATTGGTGGTGGGACCGGCTGTAGGGAGGCGCTGTGGGCCAGCCAGCCCTACCCCTGATTGGTGTGGGGGGGACCAATCGGGGGCAGAGCTGGCTGCGGGGAGGGGCCACGGGCCAATCAGGGGTGGTGCCAGCCACGAGGAGGGGCTGTGGGTGGTGGGCTGGCCGGCTCTGCCCCTGAATGGGGTGGGGGGGCAATCAGGGGCCAGCAGCTGGGGGGAGGAGCCACAGGTGGTTGGCCAGCTGGCCCTGCCCCTGATTGGGGTGGGGGGCCAATCTGGGATGGGGCCGGGTGGGGGGAGGGGCTGTGGGCCGATCGGCGTCTTAGGGGCCCATCATGTGCATGGCCAGTTGGGAGGTTGGCTGGCTGCTCCACCTTTGATGGGGTGGGAGAGGCCAATCAGGGGCAGGGCTGGGTGGAGGAGCCATGGGAGGTTGGCTGGCTAGCCTCACCCCAGGATCAGTCCGGTTGGCTGGCTGAAGTGGGCATCATAGCAACTGGTTGTTATGGTCATTACAGCCACTGGCTTTTTATATAGATAGATTCTATATTGCTTCTAAGTGTAGTATAGTATTTTAGATTATATAACTACTAGAAGCCCAGTGCATGGATTCATGCACATGGAAAGGAAATTAATTAGAAGGTGGCCGGCGGGGTGGGACTGGGTGAGACAGGCCGGACACACCCTGGAGTCAACCTCCCTCGGTCCCTCCCTGTCCGGCTGCACCTGGGGCGGTGCGAGGGCTTGAAGGATGTCTGCGGAGTGAGTGGGGTCCCTCCAGCAGGTTGGGTCCCTGGGCCTGGCCTGTGGGGGATCAGGCCAAAACCAGCAGTCTGACATCCCCTGAGGGGTCCCAAAGAGCGAGAGAGCACTCTGCAAAGCTGCTGTTGAGCAGCAACTCCTGCATTGAGTGTTGCCCCTGGTCGTCAGTGCACGTCATATCTACCAGCTGGTCAGCCAGTCACTTAGCCTTTTATGTATATAGATTGTATTTGCTTATCTATTTCTCTTTTTTCTCATTTTTGTATAGAAGTTCTCAGATTGCTGTTCAGCTCTACAGAGGATTACCAACTAGTTATGAAGAAACCCCACTATAGTCAATAGAATTGGTGCTTAAAATCCCCATTAATATGCTCTCTCTCTGAAGTGGCAAGAAAGCATTGTGCCATGTGGAAGAATTTCCTCACAGCACATGTTGGTGTTCATGATCAGTCTGAATTTTTGTTGAATTGTACTGTATTCCAAATATATTAATATTTTTTATTGAATCTATCAGGGTTACATTGATAATAAAATTATGTAGGTTTCAGGTACACAGTTCTACAGTACATCACCTGTATATTGTATGATTTGTTCAACACTCCAAGTCAAGTCTCCTTCCATTACCATTTATCTCACCTTTATCCTCTTTTTCTTATCTATTTCTATAGCTATGGAAACCTAAAGTAAATTTCAGCTTCCTACAACTACAAATAACACTGTGTTAAAGAGCCTCATTCAAGTTGCTTTTTTATTTATGTGCTAGTTTCTTTGATGTATATCCCCAGGTGTGTGATTGTTGGAGGATGGGACAATATGTATATTGAATTAATAAAATACCATCAAATTATTTTTCATAATACTGCTTCAGTTATACTCCTGCCAGTAGAGGATGCAAAATATTTTTTTCTCTACTTTCTTATTTACAATTTATGTTATCTGATGTCTAAATGTTATTAATCTGTGTATCTCAATGTTGTGGCAATTGGCATTTCTCTGATTCGGTGTACATCTCTAATTTCTACACTTATTTGCCAGTGGGCTTCCCTTTAAATGATTTGCCTACTTATATCCTTCGCCTGTTTTCCTGTTGTTTCCTTTGTCTTATCCATTTGCAGCCATTCTTTATACATGCCATATATTAATTCCTTACCAGGTTTTGAACATTGTAAATCTCTTCTCTGGTCTGTCAACTGTTAATTTTTCCTATAATTTTCTATGTGGACAGAAGTTCTCAATTTCAATGTATATAAACCCAGAGGAATTGGCGGTTTTTCTTTCAACACTTTAAATATGTCACTCCACCTTCTTCTTGTTTATATGGTTTCTGAAGAAAAGTTTTCTGTAATTCTTATTTTTGTTCCTGGAGTTTTTAATTCTCAAGCTCAGCCACATGGAGCCTCTAGCAAATCATCATTTATAGCTTGAACTCCTATTGGCACTGGCTTCATTGGAAGACTTCTGATCATGGTAAGCTGTGATTCTCTGTATTTACCTGACCCTCTAATTTGGGAGGCAGCAGGTTGTGGTGTGACCTTAATTCTCCGATGGATCTAAAAAGAATTGTTGATTTTCAGTTTTCAGAGTTTTCCCTTGTTGTGAGGATGGGAGTGATGATTTTGAGGGTCTTTACATTTCAGATTGGCTCTATTGATTTTTATAAATTGATCTGTGTCTGGTAACTTTGCCAGAATTTTTCTTTAGTTTTCATTATTTGTTAATTTTATTTCATTTTCTATGTCACCTGCAAATAGTTTTGTATCATTCTTCCTTATTATTGTATCTTCTATTTTTTCCCTTACTGCATAGGAATTTCAGTTTCCTCAGTGACTGCTAAAGCTCTAGAAATCATTTCTTAGTATAGTGGCCATGTAGATGAGAATAGATTATCTTCTGAACTTGTGAGACTTCCATAATCAACAGTATTTTAAAAAATGATTTACAGACTCTTAGTGATTTATTTTCCTAGAAATTTAGAATTCTCCTTCTTTGGTATCTGATTTCTCATTTCTACTTGAAGATTTAATGTCCTTTTTTCATTTTTAAATGATAGAGTTTGGACATTAAGGTTCATAATATCAAATTAATGAAGTTTTCAAAGGTTTCATTTTTAATGAAGAATGGTGGTTGAATTGTAATATACTTTTACACATGTATTGAGATGATAATATAATCCTTTTTAATCTATGAATGTGGTGAATTACATCAACTTTCTAACATTAAATAATTTTTGAATTCTTGGGATAAATCCAACTTGTCAAAATATATTATTTTTTGTAATATATTCTTCTGGATTTAATTTATTAATGTTTTATGATTTTTTCTGACTTTAAAGATACATCATATATGTTCCTCCTTTCAGACATTCAAAGAGTTTTTGAAATCTTCCTGCCTGTAAACAAATGATTTTCCTCTAACTGTCACTGTTTGTTCCTCTGTCTCTGTCTCTCAGAAAAAAAAAAATCACATTATTACTTTATTAATTGTTTAATTTTAATATTATCAGATGGTTTACAAATTCTGAAGATATGTTCTGAGTTGATTCAGATCACTGTTATTAACTGGTTAGTTTTCATTATATCAGGTCCTCATAACGTACACATCATACTTTGTGGATATTTTTAATGTAATGGATCAAATTTGGAATTTGTTGATGCTATAAAAATATTCATTACTTTAACAAATATTTATTGGATATTTACAATGCATTAAGTACTATTCTAGATACTGAGGATATAGCAGTGAAAAAAAATTTCTGCCCTGATGGAACATTTTGGTGATACTCTTAGGACCTAATAATATAAACAGGACTTCTTGTGATGTTACAAAATTTATACAAAAAGAACATTCTTGCGATCAAATAGTCATTTCATGTTAGAATCATAACTTTGAGATACCACTTTTAATCAATGACACAAAGCAAATTTGACCTACCTACTGCTCTAGACCATTTCTAATCGAAAACTTATCTTTATAGTTCTTTTTGATTACAGTTTATGTAAACGTGAAGTAATCATTCAGAATCAAGAATAAAACCTAAATAATTCTATCATAAAATTATTTCTATTGTGGGTACATAAGTATTTTTGAAATAGCTCAGATAAATTCTGACTTTGTTAATATACCAAATGAATTTGTGGCACATCCAAAAAATGTTTCTTAAAACATCTACAAGTACAAATATGCATTTTCTTTTTATATTGAGTTAATAAACTTATTTTTCAAAGATAAGAAATAGCACACTCATTTTGTTATACATTTAGCAACTAATTAGTATTAATGAACTCAAGTGATTGAGAAATTTACTTTTGTATATTCACTTTTATCTTACAAAGAGTTTTATAATAGACAAGTATAGCAAATTCTAAATAAGTGTGTACCAATTATGTATAACATTGAATTTAGTTCTAATGTAATTTCTATTTTAAAACATAGATAAAATCACAGCTAATCCCCAAATTGCCAGGCTGATTGTAGAAATCTTGGTACCCAGATCAGGGACACCAGGTTCCTGTGGAGGAATAAACTTGGTTGCTTGTGCAATGTTAGAAATCTTTGAGGTAAGATTGGCTTCATTGATGGTTTGAATTGCAATATAGAATCTGGTGCCATTTTCTGTTTTGAAAGGTTCTGGTCTAAATTCAAAATTTTCTGTTGAGCCAGCCTCCTTAGGTATCAGACTGGAAGTAGTCACTAAAGTAGCATTTTCAAAATCTTCTTGGAGCTCCTGGAGATAATTACTTATTCTTATAATGTAGTGTTTGGCTGGAAAGGAAATAAACAGTTCTATTTTTAATGTATATTAAAATCACTAGGATGCCATATTGCCACCACACTGTCTTACATTTAGGGCCCTGTCAGAAATGCACACTGGGTTTTGTTTATGGAAATCTCAGTTGTGGCTGTTGTCGGGTTATCCCATCTTCTTTATTTTAAGGACAAATACATGAACAGTTTCTATCTAGTTATCTAATTACAAGAAATTTAATTCACAATTACATATAACTAAAATTATATAACTAAAAAACCAGAATCTAGATTTATTTTTAAAAATAGAACAATAAAGAGCTGAATCCACTTTTAACTTAGAACTAGGAACATATGATGTTTAAATAAAGACATTCAGAACTGCACATCTGTTTTATTTCTCAATAAGTTGAGAGAGGGAGTAAAAGGAGGGGAAAATAAGAGAGCAGATAAATAGAATGGAAGACAGGGCTGAGGACAAAGAGCAAAAGAAGTCAGAGAGCCTGGAATGTTTACTAATTTTTATGTGCTTAAGTGCTAGGTAGACTTTGATTAACATCTTAATTCTACTACTTTCTAGTTGTATAACAAAACAATTTTATTTAACATTTTTTTACCTTTAATTTTCTTATCCATATAATAGAGATTCAGTCATTCAATTCATTCAACACATATTTATTGAATATTTACTGTTCTAGTGTTGAGAATTATATATGAAAATGTAGGAAAAGTGTTTAGCATAATGTCTAGGACTTAGTAAATGTTTGACATATTAGCTATTATAACTGTTATTTTATCAGTCAAGGAAAGAAAGATGCTGATATAAATGTTTCATTCCAAAGTGCTTTTAGAAATCTATTAGCCATCAATGTAAAAATAAATTCTCACATTCTGAAATGCCATAAACAATAAAACAGCAAACGTCTTTTTCTGAAGTGAAAACTTTATTTTGTAATGAAATGCTTGTGTTATAAATGTGTGGTGAATAACTTCGATTAAGTGGTTTTAAAAAAATTCAAGCCCTCTGCCTTAACATTCTAGTTTTTCAATATGTAGGCCTTATTAATCCATTATGCCTACTACTTTTCACACACACCCTGTACTCCATTTAGATGGGCCTGTTTATCTATCTATCTATCTATCTATCTATCTATCTATCTATCTATCTATCTAGTCTCTCAGTCTATCTCTCTCATTTTATTTCAGATATTCCATTGTGAAATTTTGGTTTCTTGACCTTGATCATATTATTTTGTTCCTTCTCTCCCTGTCACAACTCCCTGGAATGTGCCTCTCTCCCTAACTATGCAAATGGTACTATTTTTTAAGGTCCAATAAGAGGCCCAACTTCTTCATGAAGTCGTGTTAATTATCCACCTTGATGACTCTCTCATGAACTCTTTTTATTTTTTAAATCCTCACCTGAGGTTTTAAAAATTGATTTTGGAGAGAGAGGAGGGCAGGGAGAGAGAGAGAGAGAGAAACATCAATTGGCTGCATCCAAAAGTGCTCTGACTTGGACTGAACCTGCCACTTAGGTGTGTGCCCTTACCAGAATCCTATTGGCAACCTACTGGTGCATGGGACAACGCTCCAACCACTTGGCACACTTGCCTGGGCTCTTCCATGAACCTTATTGCACATAATGTTGTTTTCCAGATTATTTTATGGAGGTTCAGTTTATCTTTTCAATTAGGTCATATTATTCTTGAGGGCAAAAACTATGTTTTATACTGGGTTTTTTTTTGGTACATAGTACTGTTTTAGACACGCATTTGATCTACTTAATTACTTGTTGGTCAACAATACAATTATTAAGTTGATGCACCAAATGATGGAACTAGAGAATCATAAAATATTAGAATTACCTCTATTTGTTTTAGTAACCCACACCATCTAGTCTAATTTGCATATTTAACAGGAATGGAAATTAGGTCACAGGGAATTTAAGTACTTGGTATTGAGATTATATGTTCATTTCTTCTACCTACTTTTGTAATATCTGAAGGCAACATTTCATAGCAAATACAATCTCTTCTAATTTGTCACAGAGGAAAGAAGGAGATTAGATTCCACCTATTTTAGGCATTTATGCTGAAATACAGTGAAGTTCTTCCTGTCTCAGTGTCCATAAATAATCTATTCTTCCCATTTTTAGTTTCTATAATCAGCTTGAGGGACATTTACTATGAACCCAATCTTGAGCTGAAAGTTGGTCTGAATAGAATTTAGCACTAAACATTTGGTCAGGTAATTTCACTTAAGCCTTTTCCAGTAGAAGGTTTTTTTTTTTTTTTTAATTCTGCCACATATTTGAGGGTAATAGCATAGAAAAATGTATTTCAGAAGTTTTCATGATGAGTTTTCCACATTGAAGTAGAAAAGAGCTCTTCATGGCTATTTTATGTTTTCTTTGGCTTTAGAATGATTTTTCCTTTGTATCATGATAAAAATTATATCTTTGAGAAATGCTATATAGGAAATGAAAGATTGAAAAGCATATTTTCTATTGAGGTATTTATTTTAACCCAGGAGAAAGAGCACTGAACATGCGGCTTTTCAGCACTGACAATGCCTGAGATATTGTCTGTATTGATAATGAATATTGTTTTCACTTTTCAACCTCTAAAGGAAAATTGCAAGATTGGCTTTATCTCATAAGAATCCACTAGTCTAGCACAATACTGGGAAGTATGGTGGGGATTCAACACATACTAATGAAACTTAGGTAAATTTAAAGCAAAGATAAAAGTGATTTAACCTTTTGGAATGAGAGCAATTTATTTTAAGAAACTTTGAATGAATGAGATATTTTTGCCTTGAAATTTATTCAAACTCAATGGTCAAATCTCTCAAACTAGTTGAGTTTCTCTTCCCATAATCCTCTCTCTTCATGGAATACCTTCAATTAGCTTGGCTAACTTCTCTCATTCTTCAAGATTTAGGTCAGGGATAGACTTCCTTAGGAAGCCTTTTAAAATATGCTCTGTGTTCTAACCCACAACCAGGAATTGTGGCCTTCCAATGTGCTTCCATATCACCTGTGCTTATAATAGCATTATCACTTACCACATTCTACAGAATTATCTATTTTCTTACATAAATTGTCTTCTATATTCAACTGAATGCTGAGTAGGGATTATTTTGTAGGAACCTACTATGTTTGAAAATTCAAAGAAAGTCAGTGAATGAATACAATTGTACAAGTACAGAAATACGTAGAAAAAGTTTTCCTTGTTAGGGAGAAAAGAATGCAACAGAAAGCTATTAATCTTCTCAAAGTAATTTCTAAGATGTTTCATATTGTGAAAGGCAGTTTGGCCCAATAGAATCTGACAATTTGGGGCAGTTAACTATCTCTTAGAGCTTCAGTGTTTGCATCTGAAAAATAGGTAACTAATGGCCCATCGTAGACACTCCACACATGTTATTTATAAATAGGACATTAGAAAATTCTTAGCAAATGAAAGACAATGGGATTTCTTTCAGTATGTTTTAAAATAATATCAAACTTACCTTTTCCTTTATCGAGAACATTGCCAGGGGCAGTCCATGAAAGTTGAATATGGTCTTCTTTAAACTTAGCCTCGAGGTCTGTAATTTTACTGGGTGGGAACACCTGAGTGAGATCTACGGAAGGAGGAACTCCTGATACAGTGATCGACCCTCCTGAGGTTAGTCTGCTGAAGTCGTCTACTTCAGCTTCTTCCATGTCATCTTTGTCTTCAGGTCTGGGTGGGTTCAGTATAATTGTACCTAACAAAACAGTAATGTTGTGACTTGCAATATTGCTATATCTATTTTTATCTTGTCATCTCATCTTGCAGCTGTAGAGGGTTAATATTGATTGATAGCAGACACTGAAAATGGAATACCTTTTGGTGAAAAAAAGCTTATTTTATTGGTGTCATGTTAAAATTGGTGAGGAGACATTATGCAATATTAGTACTATCTTTTAACCTACTTTTATTACTAGTCTGTAAATCCTTTGAGGGCAAGGATAGTGTCTTATTTAATAGCTTTGTAGCTTCAGCATCTAACATAATGCTTGCCACATAGGAAGTGCTCAGTAAATTTTTTTCAATGTACATGAAATGAACTGAGGGGGGATATAAAAAACAAAACAAAACACGTTAGAAGCATAGCCCAATGCTACGTCCATTACATAACTATGGTTTTGAAACATGCAGGTGATTTTATAACTATTACTTAGGTTTTCCATAGGACATTGTATTTTCAATGCTTGACACGTGTAATTTACCTTAACAAAGGACACATTTCTATTTTAAGGCCACTTACCATTTTCTATGTAGCCTGGCATATACAGAGCTCGGTTCTGCCGTCTTAAATTTAGCCTAGCCTTGTTTTTTCTTGCCTGGGCATGTACTTTTAAACTGTATCTACCATTTCCATGGTAATCTGTAAAATATCTTGAGTAGATGCCATCATTTTTGACAGTATCAGCACCTTGATATTGAAATACAATAATTAGCCATCCAACAAAGTAAAAATGACTGTCCTAGCTGTTCATAAATACTAGAGATATCAACCATTTTGGCAAATAGTACTGAACAGTGTTTTAAGTACATGAACCCTAGAATCAGACTGCTTAGGTTCAAAACCTGGCTAACTTGGTAACCCTTGACTTTGTAAAACAATAATTCATGGTTAGCATTCAAATAATATTAGCTGTTATTATTTCATAAAGGAATCTTAATCATGAAAATATAAACTGGAGAAAGCATAGGCACACCAATGAAAATAGAGAAAACTTCTGTAAAATTCCATGAGAAAAGTAAAATTGCTCATAAAATTTAAAGAAGATAAACGTGTTCATGTCTATGCCTAGTCAAGGTAATTGAGTAAAACATCTTAAAAGCATCAAAATTAAATTTAATTCTCTAAAAAATATGATTCATCACACAAGAAATATTAACTTTTAAGTGATGTGACTATAGTAGAATTTTAAATTCAGTGAAAGTTGATGCAGATTCTTATTACCTGCACCATTGTCCCAGAGTTCCAATATTACTTGATGTCCATCTTCAGTTTCTATAGTGGCTGTTACATTGATTCCCAGAACAGGCAAAAACCCTTGACTGACTCGTGCATAAACAATCATTGGACTAGGGTAATGTGCTGTATTTCCACTCATGTGAGCAGTTGCAATTACTGGGAGTGTGGTAGGACTTCTTGCTCGAGTAGTCACAGTGACAGTTAGCATTTCAGAGTTGACATGATTATTTAGAAGGCTGTAAGTCCAAGTACCTGTCTGAAAAAAAATCTCTTTGATAGATTTTGTAATATTTTCCTACTCTCTTTGGAACATAACAGAATTTAGGAATTTAGCAGAGTAATAGCAATGATTTTAATATGTGATGTTATAAGCTAGTAAATAGTATGGATATGAATTCTTAATTATTCTATTTGGCCTCCTTTTTTATGACAGATTATTTATCACTATTTTAATATTGACAATGTATAAGATGTTATCTGTATTTTTTTCTCTCCAAATTGATTGGTAAAGCATGGGGGGAAAAAAAGAATTTTCTTACCTTTGCAATACCTGGTATTCGAAGACGGGCAGATCGAATATTTAGTTTATCTTCTTTAAAATCTGAGGTTTTATATTTCTTTCCTTTTGGATCTTGGAGAATAATTTCTGGCTTTTGTATTGTCCAAGTGACAACAAAGAAAGTGTCATTTCCAATTGTACTATCCACAGGCACTGTACCATTTACCCATTTCTTTCCTGTAATATTGAAGGCTTTACTTTCCAACTGTTATATAAAAACAAAAACACATAAAACTGATTTGTTATTATATTTAATAGCATTTCAAAGTTTGGTCAGTTTAGAGGAATTCTAAATTTATTTTTAAATTTCAATTAAAATAACTAAGAATTATTTTGAAAAATTTTGCAAATAAAAGGCATTTATAATTATAAAGAATAGAAGGATAAATAGAGGAAGCTGACTATAAGTGTCCCAGAAAAGCAAATTCAGTAAGGATGTTTTTTTTCTTCTGCATACCTAAAATATTTTCAGGCAAAAGTTATTTATTTGAGGAAGAAGTGACTATTTAGCAAGAGAGAAATTATTACAAACTAGAGACCCGGTTCACGAATTCATGCACTAGTGGGATCCCTCAGCCTGGCCTGTGGGATCAGGCCGAAACTGGCTCTCCAACATCCCCTAAGGAGTCCTGGATTGCAAGAGGGCTCAGGTGCACGATCGGGGCAGGGGAGAGACATGGGAGGTTTGGCCAGCCTGGGGGGGGGCTGCGGGAGGGCTCCAGGGTGTGTCTGGCCCATCTCACTCAGTCCCGATCAGCTGGACCCCAGCAGCAATCTAACCTGATCAGAGCGTCTGTCCCCTGGTGGTCAGTGCATGTCATAGCAACTGGTCAACCGGTTGATTGTCTGCCCCCTGGTAGTCAGTGCACATCATAGTAAGCGGTTGAGTGGCCTTAGCATATCATTAGCATATTACACTTTGGTTGGTTGAATGGTCAACTGGTCAACTGGACACTTAGCATATTAGGCTTTTATTATGTAAGATGTGCAAAGGCTAGAAATTTTTCTGAGATACCAACCTGAATAGCCTGCTTAGTGATGCTGCCACTTCTAGATGAAATTCTACTGAAAGCATCAATAAGGCCATTTATGTCTTTATTAGCAAAAAACCGATGTCCTCCTAAAATGGAAAATGGAATTTTATTTACTTTTAGAATATTAATTTAAAATACAAAATAATATTCTATTGTGCTGTTATTGATGTACTTTAAAATATTTTAAAACTTCATTTTAAACTTATAAAAATATATTTCCCAGAACCTTAGGAACTTTTAGCATATCAGTTTCCAAGATGTAATCTTATAACAACTAAAACCTTGCTCAAAATAAGTTAAGATGAAGAAACTATAAGGAACTGGCCAATTATTATTATTATTATTTTAGTATATTTTTTCAGTTTTTTTATTTCAAGAAAAATGATTTTAAATATAATAATGTTACATGCAATAAACCTATCTCAAGAAAAACAATTTTAAATATGTTACATGCAATAAACACCAATTAAGAAAGATGATCTTACATATAATAATATTACATGCAATAAACATTAATATTTCAAGAATAAAAGGATTTTAAGTTTAATAATATTACCCAAACTCTACTAACATAGTATGGTATCACAAAATTTGTAGGAAATATTAAAAATCTGCAAATAACAGGATTACTGCTATTATATTCTAGTGTATTTTTCCCCCTCTGGCTCTATTTTTGTTCATCAATTTATGTTGTTCATTATATTCTACAAATGAGTGAGATCATATGATATTTATCTTTCTCCAATGTCTTATTTTGCTTAGCATGATGCTCTCCAGGTCCATCCATCCTGTTGCAAATGGTAAGAATTCCCCCCCCCCCCTTTTTTTTTTTTTTTACTGCAGTGTAGTATTCCTTTGTATAGATGTACCACAGTTTTTTAATCCACTCATCTGCTGATGGGCACTTAGGCTGTTTCCAAATCTTAGCTATTGTTAATTGTGCTGCTATGAGCAAAGGGGTGTATATATCCTTTCTGATTGGCATTTCTAGTTTCTTCGGATATATTCCTAGAAGTGGGATTACTGGGTCAAATGGGAGTTTCATTTTTAATATTTTGAGGAAACTCCAAATTTTTGTGAATGATCCATGTGCACTTGAGAAGAATATATATTCTGCTGTGTTGGAGTGAAATGTTCTATAAATGTCTATTAAATCCATCTGATCCAGTGTGTCCTTTAGAGTCTCTGTTTCCTTGTTAAGTTTTTGTCTTGAAGATCTGTCCAGGGAAGTGAGAGGGGTGTTAGTCCCCTACTATGACTATTGTTGTCAATCTCTCCATTAAAGTCCTTTAGAAGTATATATATATATATATAATATATTTTATTGATTTTTTACAGAGAGGAGGGGAGAGGGATAAACAGAAACATTGATGAGAGAGAAACATCGATCAGCTGCCTCTTGCATGCCCCCTACTGGGGATGTGCCCGCAACCAAGGTACGTGCCCTTGACCAGAATCGAACCTGGGACCCTTGAGTCTGCAGGCCGACGCTCTATCCGCTGAGCCAAACCGGTTAGGGCTTTAAAAAATATATTTAGGTGCACCTATATTGGGTGCATAAATATTTACCAGGGTTATATCCTCTTGTTGGATCAATCCTTTAGTATTACGTAGTCACCTTGTTCTCTTGTGATGGCTTTCATTCTAAGTTCTATTTTGTCGGATGTGAGTATTGCTACTCCAGCTTTCTTTTCTTTTCCATTTGCATGGAAAAAAATTTTCCATCCCTTCACTTCCATCCTGTGTGTGTCCTTTGTTTTGAGGTGGGTCTCTTGTAGATAGCATATAGTTGGGTTATATTTCTGTATCCACTCAGCTACCCTACACCTTTTGATTGGAGCATTTAATCCATTTACATTTAGGGTTATTATTGCAAGGTACTTATTTATAGCCATTTTAATTCTGTATGGCTACATTTCTCTCTCTCTGTTTCTTCTTTTCAGCAATCTCTTACAGCAATCCCTTTTGCATTTCTTGTAATGCTGGCTTGGTGGTGATGAACTCCTTTAGCTTTTTTTTTTGTCTAGGAAGCTCTTTATTTGACCG